>NC_141546.1:97807500-98055000 GCF_021556685.1 Rattus norvegicus
TACAGAAAAGCTTTCTCTTGATGATGTGTGCTGGGATATCAGACTGGGAAATACTGAATAGGTGTTTAGTTGGTTTTTGTGATGTAATTTCCTCCTTGCTTTAACAGGGCTAAATTTATTTTGACATTCCACATGCTGCATCAGAACTGGGAAAATCTTGTTTTCTTTGAAAGTCTGGTGAAAGTAGGTGTTTGACAGAAGATCAGTCAGGAACATGGTGAACAGCGGTGCATGGAGTTCCCCTTTGTGATGACTCCTCTGCTCTTATTCAAAGTGTAGCTTCTGAAGGCATGTAGAAACAACACATACCATGCTCTCTCATGGCTGTGATGCCCACAGTCCTTTCATTGTTTCGTTTTTTGTGGATGTCCAGGTGCTAGTCTTCATGCCCAGTCCAATTACGATGATCTCAGTCATTGGTCCTTTAAAAAAAAAAAACAAAAACAAAAAAAACAAAAACAGAAACAAAACTCATCTCTTCCTTGAGTTAAAGTACCCACTGGAGTTTGAGCAGGGAGGGCTGCACGCAGAGCCAGTTGTCTGATTCTCAGTTGAACAGGGAGGATAGCTCAGTGGCAGTGTTGTGTAGCATCTGCACGAGATAGTCAGAATGCCATGTTCTACCCCCAGTACTGTGTAGAAAAGAGAAACAAACCCCTAGCGTACTATCAGCTTCCTTTCCTGTGCCAATATTTCCTCATGACATATGTCCTAGTTTCATTTCTGTTGTTGTGATGAAACACCCTGTCCAAAAGCTACTTAGGGAAGAAAAAGCTTTATTCCAGCTTACCTCCCAGGTTATAGTCCATAATTATGGGCAAATCAAGGTTGGAATTTCAAACAGCTCCTCGTGCTACTCCCACAATCAAGCACAGAGAAATAAATGCACACATGCTTACTAGCTTGCTGTGTTCAGCGTGGTTTGTCTATTCTTACATAGTTCATGATCCCCTGCCTAGGGGATAGTGCTACCCATAGTGGGCCTTCTCACCTCAATTAACTTAATTCAGACAGCCCCACAGCCTCCCTGCCTAGGGGATAGTACTACCCATGGTGGGCCTTTTCACCTCAATTAACTTAATTCAGACAGCCCCACAGTCTCACCCACTGTACACAATCCATCACTAAGGCTCTCTTCTGAGGTGATTTGTAAGTTGCATCAAATTGACAACTGAAGCAGCTAGGTCACTGTGGGTACAACCCTTTTGCCATTTTTCATCTTCTGTTGTAGCAGCCAGCATACTTGAGCTCTCCAAGTCTCTTCAGTGTGTCTCCTTAGTCTCACACCTTGCAGAGAAGCTGTTTTCTGGCTTCTTCAGTTTGAGCAGCTGGGAAGTTAGAACATGCCTCTGGCTTCTAATCTGCCATCTCGGCTCCGAGTTTATTATCTTGATTATAGACAGTGTCATGTTGTTTTACACTTGTTAAAACATCAAATTTTATACTGTAAATGTTTGTCATTAATTAAATCCTAATTAGGTTGAAACAGTGCTGCTTAAAGCATTTAGGACAAGAATCAAAAATCTTGACATACAAATAAGGTAGGTGATTAGCAGGCTGAGTTTGTTTGGACCGAAGTGGGACGGGAGTGAGCAGTTTGTCAAACAGCTGTTGCTATCACAGAGGATTTGCAAAGTTGTTTACTATGTCATAAAGTTACTTAGGGTATAGATTTACTATTAGAGGCAGTCGTGGATGGAGAAATATTGGGAGTCCTGGACTCTTTCATTTTGTGTGTGTGTGTGTGTGTGTGTGTGTGTGTGTGTGTGTGTGCCCAAGGAGATGAAGATGTCATTGGGTCTCCTAGAGTTGGAGTTAAAATGGTTGTGACCACTCAGTGTAGGTTCTGGAAACTAAACTTTGGCCCCCTAGAAGAGCAGCAAGCACTCTTAACTGCTAAGTCATTTCTTCAGGCCTAAGTCCTGGAATCCTGAAGGTGGAAGAACCTTGAGAAGTTACAGAACTGTTGGAGAAATTCCTCTTAAAACAAACCTCAAAGGAGGACCAATTGGGTCAACTAATCTGGACCCTTGGGGACTTTCAGAGACTGAACCACCAACCAAAGAACACACAGAGACAGGAATGAGGTCCCCCCTGGAATATATGTAGCAGATATACAGCTCAGTCTCCATGTGGACTCCCTATCAATTGGAGTGGAGGCTCTCCCTAAAGCTGTAGCCTGACTGTGGTATCCCTTCCCTAACAGGGCTGCCTTGTCTGACCTAATCTGGCAGAGACTTGATGCACCAGGTTGGCAGAATACCCAGGGAGGTTCCGGCCCTCTCAGAAAAGAATGGGATGGGGGATAGGGGAGGGTTTCTATGAGGTTGGGGGGGGGGAACCTGGGAGTAGCATTTGGAATGTAAGTAAGTAAGTAAATAAATAAATAAATAAATAAATAAATAAATAAATATTAAAAAGAACCTTATGTCTGTGTTCAAGAACAGGTTATGGAAAGGACAAACCTTTGTTTGACTTCTGTTATGATTTCATTTTGATTTATTCTCATCTATGCAAACACTTGGGGTCCCCAGATGGTTGAAAGTTGAGACTTTAGGGGTGGGTCCTTGCTGGGATGGTTGAGCTGTTGGGGAATGCCTTTGATGTCACATACTTCAATTCTGGTTCCTGATCGTGCAAGATATGAGGAGCCCCATCTTGAACTCCCACCACCTGGACAGAGAACCCCTGGGACCAACCACCCTGCTGGAGTAAATACTCTGAAACCATCACTGTCAGATATTCATCACAGAACGCTGAGAAAATTCAGCTCCCTTTGGTCTGAAGAGTGTTTCCGCCATCTGTAATCTGTAGAAATCAGATTTCCCACAGTGTCCCTCCACTTCACCCTGAGAAGGAGCCTGGTGCAGGCTGGAAAGGGTCCACTGAGCTTCTTAATCTGTTGTCTTTCTTCAGAAAATGTGGTAGAAAGGAGTTCCCAGAGAGGTACACAGAGCTGATTAAGGAATAGACGCCGTGAAAATAAGACCTGAAAAGTTAGGTTTTTCCGCTCTTGGAGTTCAAGGGCTTTTTATGTTTGCTCATGAACTGCAGTCCTGGGGACATGTGGGGGAGGTGCCTGGCTCCCTGACACATTCTCCTCTCACTGGGTGGCAGCAAGGTTGCTCCTCCTCCTGTGCTCCACATCCTCTGTACACACTGGGGTGTTTTCTTTGTTGAACTGGAATGGTGTGAAAGTTCTTCAAAGGGTTTAGGACAGGCAGAGCTGAGGACCCATAAGGCGGATCAGCTTCCTCAAAACACTGAGTTTCCTATTGAAGAGGAACAGACTATTGGTAATGTTTTTCCTTTGCAGTTAGTTCCTGGAAAGGGTGGTGGTGGTGGTGAGATGTTCTCTAAAGCCATTATTACTTAAACATTTTTAAAAAGATGTATCTTTTCATGTGTGTGCACTGCCTGCATGCATGTCTGTACAGCACACACGTGCCTGGTGACCGGGGAAGCCAGAAGAAAGCATTGGATTCCCTGGAAATGGAGTTAGAGATGGCTGTGGGTGCTGGGAGCAGATCCCAGGTCTTCAGCAAGAAGTGTCCTTAAACCGCTGACATTTTTCTCAGCCTCCGAGGCCATGATTTTTGTTTCAATGTGTGAGCTGCTCTCAGAAGTCCCACCCTGCTGTAGGTGGGGTGGCATGGGACATCTGGCAGTGAGGACATCAAATGATCCCAGAGTGGTTGCCATTGGAATGAAACTCTGCTACCTCCTGTGGGGGAAAGTGTGGCTGGCGGGTCAATCGATGCAAAGGCACACCCATGCTCTGCTTGGGAAGGGTGTCATGGATGGGAAGCACAGACCATGGGTGTGGTACTGCTGCCCATTGGCTAGCAAACCTGAACCCGCTCTGGAGATCTGGGAAAAGCCCACGAATCTATCCATGGCTCCTTAGTTGTTTTTCTCTTTTTTGTTTTTTTTTTTGTTTTGTTTTGTTTTTTGTTTTTTGTTTTGTTTTTTTTTTTGTCTTGCAAACATCTTGTACAGGAAGAGAGAGTAACCCCCACAAAAGGAACTTCAGCTGCCAATGGAAAAGATGGACAAGTCCTGCCTCCTCTTCTCAGAGTTGCTTTTATTTTCATGGTTAATTATTCATTCACGTATCTCGAGTCGGAGATTGTATTTTGGCTCTCAGGCGATAAAAGCTCAAGGTCACAGGGGAAGTGTTTTCAGATGCTAAGTGAGCCTCCTCCAACCTCACGTACAATTTTTTATTTCAGGAGTCTTACTGCTTGCAGGAGGGGTGACGGCTTAATTTTAGCTCCGAGATGAAATATTGACTGAGGTGGTGATGAGGAGGCTGGCAGGCAGCTTGGAGCCGTGCGAGGCGGGATGCGGGTGAGCTGTCTCCACTTTGACTTGGTGATGATCCTTTCCTTGAGGAATGACCTTTGCAAAATGATGATAATATGTGTGGGGAGGGTGGAGAGAGGCAGGGCTGCAGAGGTTTCAAATTAAACAAAGATACTGAGGAAAAGATCTAATTTCTCTTGTATTTTCCCTCTATCTGCATCTATCTATCTATCTATCTATCTATCTATCTATCTGTCTGTCTGTCTGTCTGTCTGTCTGTCTGTCTGTCTGTCTGTCTGTCTGTCTATCTATCTATCTATCTATCTATCTATCTATCTATCTATCTGTCAATCATCACCTGTCATCTATCTATCTATCTATCTATCTATCTATCTATCTATCTATCTATCTATCTTATCTATCATCACCTGTCATCTTTATCTCTCTCTCTAACCTATTATCTCTCTGTCTATATCTATTGATTGATCTATCTATCATCTATGTATCTATTATCTATAACCTATCATCTATCTATCTATCTATCTATCTATCTATCTATCTATCTATCTATCTATCGTCTACCTACCTATCATATAACTCCCAAAGATGAACTTTATTTTCATAGTCATTGGTAAGAACTACTATAGAACATACTGTGTTTTCTTCCACTGCACCATTAAGGATGTGGTTACCCCTAACCCCACTCCATTCCCCACTCCACCCCTGAACAAAGTAAGAGGATCCCTCATGTGTCAGAAGTCAAATAGCTGAGATTCCTCCCATCTCCAACAACTCATTGTAGACTGGTTGACATTTTTCTTACTTCCAACGATAGATTACCGATAGATAGAAGATAGATCAACAGATATAGAATAAATACAAGAAAGACTGGGTCTTTTCCCAATGTATCTTTGTTTGTTTGAACTATCTATTACTACCTACTAACTGTACACATAATAGATGTCATCATGACATGCTCAGGCATGGGCACAATGCACCTGGAGCGTATCTTCTCTGCAACTCTGACGTTCTAAGGGCTAACTATTGCTCTATGAAGAGTTGTACATGGGGGCACCTGGAGGAAGACAATTTCCTCTAACGTTATGGCTCTTGACCTCCAGGTCCCATTTCCAGCGCTGTCTGCTCAACAGCTTCATAGATGTCTTATATTCATCCACCCTTAGAAACCTTGAATGACCATTGGTTTTTTAACCATTAAGAAGAGCATGCTATCTATCTTATCATGGCTATTCAATGTCCATAGAAACAGCGCCTTTGACGTTAGAGTTCTCAGTTCTGCAGCAGTGTTGGATCTGACACTTAGAATGTTTTTCTTCTATCCCCCCATCTCACAGCCCTCTGTATACTTTGCTCCTCTAATACTCAATGCCCAGGAAGACATTTCAAGTCTCTGCTGTATGAATTGGGCTATCAGAGCTGTAACAAAGATATTTTGATATACCATGACTCCTATGGCATAGAACTTTCCCTTCCATATCACAGCCCACAGGGAAATGGGCTTCTTGGAAAGGGGGCAGGCATGGAGCTTCCAATGCTCTGGCCATGGCATGTGATCGATTCTTTTTATTTCCTCAGTGAGAGGAGAAAGGGAAAACGGTCCTAGAAGATCATGAACATTTCTCCATACAGATATGTCCTCAAATCCCTGTGCTCAGATGCAATTGGTCTGAGTTATTCCTGTGACCACTGAAACATGGGGGTTCTACTATTAGACAAAAGAGACTGATACTTTGTTACTTTTAAATCCTGTGCTTGTGTGTGCACATGTCTTTCCCTTTCCTTCTCCCTTTCCCCCTCCTTCCCTCCCTCCCTCCCTTCCCCTCCTCTTCCTCCACCCCTACCCCCCTCTGTGTGTGCACGTGTGTGTGTGTGCTCGTGTGTGTGTGTGTGTATGTGTGTGTGAGTGTGTGTGTGTGTATGTATGTGTGTGTATGTATATGTGTGTGTATGCGTGTGTGTATGTATGTGTGTGTGTATGTGTGTGTGTGTGTGTGTGTGTGTGTGTGTGTGTGTAGGTCAGATGCATTGTATCCCAGGAACCAGAGTAACCAGCAGTTGTGAGCCCCCCAAATGAGTGTTTGGAACTGAACTCCAATCCTCTGTAAGGGCAGTACACAGACTTATCCACTGAGACAACTTTCTTGTCTGAGAATGGATATTTTTGGCCATCTTGGTCAGGTTGGGTGGTTCCAGTTAGATGCTGGCTGTGGGCATGTGTGGTCTCTGGTCTTTCCCAAAGGGAAGTAGTGTCTACATCCGATCCTAGGTCAAGATCTAACTCAAATGACAAAGGACACAGAAATAATGCAAAGGGATCTATTGTTGTTATTTTTCTTAGTAATTTGTTAGCATACAACAGGTTTCGTCCTGACGACTTCATACTCGTCACCCTTTGCCTTGTCCCCTTGTCCCGTTCATGCTCCACCCTCTGTTCCAGTTGGCTCCCCCTGTTAATATCCATTCTCCTTTGTTCTATAATTTCTTTATCCTCGTGCTTTCCATCTCCCCTTGGATCTCTTCCTCCTTTCTCAAGATTTGCTTTCTAGTTTTGTTACCTAAATATACACCTATATATACCTAAATATGTATGTGTATACTCATGTACAGACAAACATACATGTGTACGTATAACTTTAAATTTAAGTCCCAAGCAGGAGAGAGACATGTGGCATTTGTCAAAAAAGGCCTTTTCTGTTTGTTTGTTTGTTTGTTTGTTTGTTTGTTTTTTTCAAGGCAGGATTTCTCTGTGTAACAGCCCTGGCTGTCCTAGACTCACTCTGTACACCAGGCTAGTCTCAAACCCAGAGACCCGCTATTGAATGTGAGAATACTTTATTATCTATGTAAGACCAAGGACAGGAGGCATTTGTGGGACATCTGTGGAGCACCCAGATTTCCCTAATCGTAGGATTTAAAAACGACAATAGAAGGGTCTATGAAAAGTAAGACTTACTTTTTCCACTCAGAAATAAAAAAATATATTAGAACAGTGAAGCAGCCTCAGCCAGAATACGCTGTCTCATGATGACAGTTGTGGTTGTCCACAGAGGGTCTGTGGTCACCGGTGTCTGTTCTGCTGGGGTGACTAAGAGGCTTTGAGGGACGGGTGAAGGCAGCCCAGACGGGAGAGGACAGGAAGAATGCAGGATGTGACAATGAGCTGTGTGTGGGGCTGGGCACACACACAATGGGCAAACATTGAGTAGAGACGGGGAGACTGAAATGTCAGTAACAGGCGACAGCACTCTTCAGCACTCTTCGGTTTCTTCTAAACTGCACTGAGGTCAGTGTCTCAGTTCTCATGCATAGAAAAGGACTGTGGTCTGTCAGCCCATGCTGTCCAGAGCTGGTCTGGGATGCCTCCTGAGGGTGGCTGAGCATGAATGTTTTGGAGAGCTTGACAAGGCCTCCCTGCTGGGTAATTTTACTGTTTTCAGTCTGTATCAGTCTGAAGTTTAGACTTCAAGGATGTAAAAGAATGCCTCAGGGAGGTTGGAGAGAAGTTAGCAGAAGAAGAGGTGGGGAAGGAAGGTTCCCTGACCCCCAGTCAGGTAGAGATGTTTAAAAAGGGACATTTTATGATATAAAAATGTATTTAAAGAATGTAAAATATCATTTACTAGGTAAGGTGGTATTTTATTTTTGAATGAGGTGACTTTTGAAGTCAGATTTTTCAAGACTTTGAAGTAAATGCTTGTCTGACTTGTGACAGTCACCCTTGTACACACGGAACCATAAAGGCGTGACATTTTCGGATGGCTTAGCCCAGTCTACAAGGCTTAGAGGCTGATATGAGCTAAGATAATAGAGATGTTTGGCAAGGACCAAATGTGAGAGAGCATGTGTGAGGCAAGCAGACCACCGAGTGGCTTGTATCTCACTATTGCCTTTATATCACAGCGCTTAAAATGGAATTAAATGGAGTGGGAATGTTTGTAGCACAAATGTGGATCCTGACCTGAGCACAGTGGTGTGTGTGTGTGTGGGGGGGGGGACAACTTCTGAACATCCCGATTAATAAAACACCAGGACTGGGAGTGCCCCTTATGCCTCCATGTCCTCTTTGCCTGCCTGCCTGCCTGCCTGTGTGTCTGTCTGCCTGCCTGCCTGCCTGTCTGTCTGTTTGCCTGTCTGTCTGTCTGTCTGTTTGCTTGCCTGTCTGTATGTCTGTCTACCAGCCTTCCTGCCTGTCTGTCTATCTGCATGCCAGCCTGCTTATTCGTCTATCTGTCTGCATGCCTTCCTGCCTGTGTGTCTGTCTGTCTGCCTGCCTGTCTGTCTGCCTGTCTGCCTGTCTGTCTATCTGTCTGTCTGTCTGCTTGCCTGCCTACCTGCATATGTCTCCCTCTCTCTCTCTCTCTCTCTCTCTCACCACTTACAGTGTAGTATATGGTATATGGTATATATACATATATGTGGGCAAATGCTACTGCACAGTTATATATGGAAGTCACAGGAGGTTGTTGAATGTCTTCCATTTTGCTTTTTAGCTTATGTTTTGAGACAGGGTCTCTCTTGAACTTGCTATTTCTGCTAGACTGGCCAGGCAGTGGGCTTCCGAGATCTGTTTCCACGAATACCGGAATTACAGGTTCACTCAGCCGTAGCCAGCTTTCTAACATGGGTACTGGGGATTGGAACTCAGATCCTCTGTTTTCACAGAAAACACACCTCCACACTGAGCCAACTTTATGATCCTTCTTACTTCTCTTATCACTTGGCCTTTGTTGGCACACATCTCTAGAGTTAGCATATGTTGTATGTTATGGATTCCAGACATACGGAATACTGAGGTTGGGGTGGAAAGGAGGGTGGGTCAAAGTTAAGCATGTGGCTTTTAGTGTTTTAGCATTGTGATATATGAAAAAGAAATCACAGGGTGAGATTAGGGCTGGGAGTGAAGAGAGAATGTTTGCTTCACACGATCTGTCAACTTGAACTTTGCTTTCTGTCTTCTGCCTATGTCTGTAGAATGTTTCTGTGGAATACTCAGGGGACGAATGGCTGTGGTCTAGCTATTGTTTGCTTTAAGTTTAAAACAACTTTGAAATGAAATAAAAATCATGATGCAATCTGCCTCTTTGAAATGAAATAAAAATCATGATGCAATCTGCCTTACATTTATTTTAACATTTTATGCTTTATTGCTTCTTAGAAAATTTCATACACATAAACGATTTACCTTGATCGTGTCCATCCCTAAGTCTCACTTCCCATTTCCCCCCGACACCTCTAACCCCCACACCTTCTTGCCTTTTTTCTTGTAACCTACTGGCACAATGATTGCACATAGTTTTGGGTTACATTGTGATAGTTCAATATACAAGAGCCTCATTTTATTGAAATATATATGACTAGTGTAACTTAAGTGTATATATATTTATTTATATGTGTCAGCATGTTTCCAATATTGAATATCTTAAGTACACATGAATTACTCAGAAGGGCAAATAACCTGGGGCCTGGAGAGATGGCTCAACAATTAAGAGCACTTGCTGCTTTTACAGAGGACTTAGGTCCAATTCTTAGCGCACTCTGTAGCTCACACCCACCTATAACTCCAGTTCCAGGAGATCCAATGCCTTCTGGACTCCCTAGACATCAGAAACACACACGGTGCACATATGCACATGCAGGGTATGTACTCGCCAAGAATGAATGGAAGTTGTCAAATGTCCTTTCCACCTTTGTTGAAACGAGAGGATGAATTTTCTTATTTATTCTATGCATTTAGGATATCGACTCAATCTTTCGTTCCCGGGATCCTTTAATTGGTCACAATTTTATATATCATTGGATTTTATTTTCAGAGTGGTACTAGTGACTAGAAAAGAAAGACTACCAAAATGTAATTGGTGTTTACATAGGAAGCATACAGAAAAAAAAAAAGGTCAAATTCAAGAGAATTCTTGAAAAACTTACTGGATTCAGAACATGGAAACCAGGAAGAATCAACGTTTTATGCATAAAGTTCGCGTCACTGACATTAGAACACATAGAAGATTGGCGCTGTTTCTGAGGTCTTTGCTTGATAGTGCTCTATGAACCTGTAACGAAGCAGCGTCTCCATGACGCTCCAGGAGCGTGTGCTCAGTGCATTTATAAACTGGAAGGGATCTAAAGACCGACTCAAAGAACAAACCTGGCAAATTTTTCCTAAAATCTATTTCAGCTTCATTGTTGACACTTGCAGTTACAGCCAACTGCATGCATTTCTGATGGGCTGTTAAGTAGAGTTTAGAGTTTAAGTTTTATGTAGAAGTGGGTTCTCAGGTCGCAACTGCAATGAAAAGAAAACGTTCTGGCTGCCAGATTCAAGGCCCCTGAGCTGGAATGAAAACCAACAATTTTTTTTCTTTTTTGGAGAAAATTTTGTTATGAATAGAACTACCAGGCAAAATTTCAAATGAAGTAAGAGATAATAAACTACATTTTAGATGCTTACGTTTATTGCGATTAAATCATATTTTTATAAATATATAAGCTTATAAATAAATTTTATTTACTGTGATGAAAAGGGGAGAACTCGTTGTATATCACAGCACAGTGGCCACGCAGCCCTGTTGAGAAGGCTCGATCCAGACCGTAGTTCTATGAGATAAGGAAGCTGTCATGGCTTATCTTTGTGATAAGAGGCTATCACAGTACAATGGCCACGCAGCCCTGTTGAGAAGGTTCGATCCAGACCGTAGTTCTGTGAGATAAGAAAGCTGTCATGGTTTATCTTTGTGATAAGAGGATAAGGGGTGTTCATCTGTCAGCTGTGTGTGATATCATAGCAACCCTAGTAAGTCTGTAGGAAGGGGACAGCCTTTCAGTGGCAGACAAGATCAAAGGCGAAGACAAGAGTTAAAAGCCAGGAAGAGCAGTTTCTACAGATCATTATGACATGGTCGGTGGTTTCACAGCAATTATCAGATAAATCACAATCTTGATATTCCAAAACTGCAAAAGGTTATCAGCCAAGACCATATGGATTCTTTTTTTGTTGTTTTTTGTTAGATGTCTCAGCTGAGTTCTCATGATAGGGCCCGGGCTGGCCTCTGAATTCTGGGGTGACAAGTATGCATCTCCCTGCCTGTCTCACTTTATAAACTTTCATAGAATATTCTCATATTATTACCCATTAAAAGAAAAAACTACCCTTGCTCTCACGTCCATTTCTTTAATTGAGAAATCATTTCATCTTTAATGTCACAGGCGAAAAATCTTCGGGTGACATGATGAGAGGCTGGAATTACAATGCGGGAAACAAATACTAAAAACAAACCTCTGTGTTACCTTTGTTTTGGATAAAGAGTGAACATTAAAAAAAAAATGGCGCTCGCTAACACATCCTTGAAAGTCATGCGATCCCGTTGTCAAAGTACTTCTATAAAATGGATTTCTCTGCTGCTGGTGTTATCAAAATAAAACCCAACATTTGGGCATCACCCGTGAGAAGCACCAAGAGCAAAGCCCGATCAGATGCTGACAAGCAAAAACCATGGCCGCATTTCATGTTATGAACTTTAATAGTGTAGGTGTTTGTGCAGTGTGGGGACTTGAACTCTTGGACACGGCTCTTTATTTCATTGCAATGACAAATGGCACAAGGGTATTGAGAACTCGTGGCCTACTCACCCGTATGTGCACTTTATTTACAGTTCTATTGGAAAGGTATATAGAGGGTGGCTGTTCCCTTCTTTGTTCCTGGACACTGTTGAAATATAATTTTGTATCCACCCAGGGTCATATATTCGGATCCTTTTTTTTTTGTTCATCTTAGTTATTTTTTCTGTAATTTATATTTTTAGTGCTTTTCTATATAAATTCTATTATTTTAAAGGGGTTTTAGATTCATAGAAATATGTCAAGGTTAGCATAGTTCTCAGGTACTCCCCACCCCTTACATCATGCTCTTCTTGTTACTGTCTCATACGGATCTTATACAGTTTCTCATGTTACTAGACCAGTATCAGTTCATTGCTACTAATCAAGTCCACAGGTCTTTCATATTTTCTTTGTTTCTTTGTTTCTTTCTTTGTTTCTATCCTTCTTTTCTTTCTTTCTCTCTCTCTCCCTTTCTTCTTCTCGTTCCCCTCCTTCCTTCTCTTTCTCCTTCTTCTTTTTCTTCCTCTTCTGTCCATTGGTGTCCCACACATCTAGGAGACCATGATATATTTCACTGTCATGTTTCTTCAGGCCGCTCTTGGCTGTGACAGTTTCGGGTTTGTTTTGATGCCTTTGGGACTCTCAAGTGTACTTGTTGAAAGGTTTTAGACTCTTCTTCCTCCACTCAAATTTGTTTGACATGAAATAGGTTCTTGAATGATTTTTTTAAACACAAAAGTGTTATGAAGATTTTGTTGTAAAACCCCACAGGTTCATGGTTCTGAACACTTGGAGTCTGAGAGATGGGCCTTGAGGATGACGTCCCAGCCTCCTGACCCACAGGGGTGATGCCATACACTCCCGCCACCACCAAGAGAGCCCAGCTGCCATGAACTGCACTGTGCTTTCCCAGCCATGATGGAATATTCCTAACTGTGAGTCCGAGTAAATCCTTCCCCCCTTAACTTGTTCCCTGTCAAGGGTGCTGTAGCAACGAGAAAAGTAACCAAATACAAAAGCACTACTGTCCAGATGGTTAGGTATTTGAAACAACAAACAAACTGGTTCTTTACCACATGTAGCAAATAACTGACCGCTCTAGTAATATCAGGATCAGTCATAGTCCATGACCAGGGGAGAGGCACACTCAGGGATGCTGGGGGTGGGGGTGGGGGTGGGGACGGGGATAGGGCATGATTCCCAGAAAGACTCCAAGATCTGAGCTTCTGGAAGGTCTATCACACTCTCACCCTTGATTCTATCCTTTTTTCTTACCTACGGTTGGTTTTCTAGTTCCTAGACCCAGGCTTCTCATTCTTTCATGGCAAGATTTTTCATACTTCCTAAAGCGACGGGAGTTACCATTATGGTCTTGTCCAATAGGCAGCCTAAAAAGGACCAGCCTACACCCAAAAGGTGAAAAGAAGCAATGTGCCTAAGGACAAGATATGAAGGTGCCCCTTCAGTGAGGTATGCCCTGACGTGTCTCCCAAAGCCAGCTCTTCCGAGCTGGGGGTCCGCGGGCTTTCCGTGTAGAGTTTCACTCGCTTTCTGGCTTCTAACCCAGAACATAGCCCTTTCCCTTTCCATCCCTTTGCAACCTTCTGGCTGAGGGTCTTTAGCGCCCTCTGGGTAGAAATCTTGTGTCGACAAGAAGCAGTTCTTCAAGTGCCATCTCTGGATGGTCTGTCTCACCGAGCAGCATCAGGAGGCAGCCAGAGCAGTAGCAAGTGGCGCCCTCTAGTGTTAGGTCCCCGCGTGGCTCTCTTGTGTATCAGCACTTAATGTCACAAGTGTTGCTGATTTGCTGTACACCATAGCCACTTGGTACCCTTTGGCAGTGGTTCATGATAGAACTCTGAATCTGAGGTCTGAGACCCACAGCACTCTGGGAATCTGGAGACCACGCCCTGCAGTTTCTCTTTTCTGGCTCCCTCTAGCTTTCTATCCCTCCTTTTTCTCAGCTCTCTCTTGTCACCTGTCCACTTCTGCAACCTTTACCCTGCCCTGGTTTACCTCAATGACTTAACTGCCTCTCCTTTAGGTGTCAGTCAGCTAAGCTGGCCTTGGCGCTTTTGCAGCTAGACCACGTTGTGGCTTCTTGTCTACTCCTGATGTCTTCTTCCTGCCGTGATTGCTCCTGGGCTGGTTGGTCGACCACTTGACTCCTTCCACAACCCCATTAGACTGGAGTGACTTGGGGTGTCAAACTCTACCAGGAGTGACTGGGGCACCTTCTCGGGCCCCTTGGGAGCTGGGGACCTGCCATGTGGTCAGCTGAGATGCATCTGGCTGCCACGTTGCTTTCATAGCTTGCCTGCCAGCCCCCCAGCTCTCTGGGTCACTCCTCTTCTGATGTTGCCACCATACTCGGCTCAGTTACCACGCTACTGGAGGTTACCAGCTCAGCCCACACTACTGGAGGTAAGCAAGAGAAAAAGCATCCTAGAGATTCACTGGGCTAACGCCTTAACACAGAGGCAGACAGCAGCAGTTGAGTATCTCCTAGCTGAATCACCAACTGAGAATTAGCAATCGGCATATATAGCCCAGGAAAGGGAGTTTGAACCAGTTATGGCCACTTGTCTGGACCAGTCACAGCCACGTTTTACTTAACACAGACATTTGTTTGAGTTGATCACAGCCTTACTTCTTAGCACCAGTAACAGTCACTGGGGTTTGCGTTTTAGACCTATCGAAAGCCTTCATCTTAAGCACCGGTCATAGCAGTCCATCCGCTAGACTGTCGGAGGAGGCCTGCCCCTCTCTGGTTAGGGTCTGCTAGAATTCATTAGTGTTCGTGATGTCAAAAGTCAGGTATAAACTATTTCAAATGGCCCTGGCTGAGGCTGTGCTTTTGAGACTTACAACAATAAGCCAAATTCATCAAGTCATTTCCAGTGTTCTTATGTGGAGACTGTTCAAGATGGCGCAGGCTGGCAGAAAGGTAGCCAGGCTGAGAAATGATGACCCCATTGTTCAAGGCAGTCAAGGTCAGCAAGGACGAGGCCAACAGCTGCTCTTCCCATACTTTTGCTATTTATAGGGAAAGGAATATGTCATTAGCACAAGTAGTGAGTTCAATCAATTTTAGCAGTACTTTCTCCCGTGCTCTGGTAGATTCTTACTGCTCTTTCCTGGTATCCAGTCAGGGCTGGCCTGGCCTGTTATTGAGGGCAGTCCCCACTCCAGTGAGCTGTCTATCGAGCCAGCTCCCCTCTGAATTGTTACTTGTCTATGACAAGACCTAGAATGTGTAAAAGGGATCTGGGTCCTACAGTGACATCAATGCCAACCATATCTGTGTCACCTGAAAACTACTAGAAATGCAGGTTACCCAGGCAGAGCCTGGGTCTACAGATCAAAAACAGAGAGTCCCTGACACCCGGAGTTTAAAGGGTTTGTTGTTCTATTACCAACAGGAGATAGATTCATTCAAGGCTGGCCTCCGGGAAACATTTTTCTGTCATAGATATCTATGGGAAGCTAGGGAGGGTCAGGGGTACAGGGAGTGCCTCAGGGCCATGGAGAAGTTATAGTAGATGGGCAATCCCTGCACTGAGCTGTCTCTCTCCAGTGCAGCCTTCTTTGTTTCTTTGATCTGACCTTGGGACTTTGACCTTTGGGAGCAGTATCTGGATTTTCTTTGCAGACAATTACATTTACTTTTCTGTAAGTTAATTTGTTCGGAATGAGGAGAGGCACTACAGAAGCTTCTGTAGACCCTAGTGTGCCACGTGAGAGGGATGGACCACCACCATGTGAGAGTGACAGGCCACTGAGGGGTTAGGGAAAGGGGTTTAGAGTGAAGTAAAAGTAACAGTTTCTCTGAGTGGACTCAGGACACGCTCCCTCCTGGGAATCCTTGCCTTTCTCACTGAGTAGCCAAGCTGCAGCAGGGGGTTAAGCCTGATCAGAGTAGGTTTTCTCAGAAGGTGGTGGCGTTATAGCTGTAGTTATCTGGGGATTCCTCAGTGACCCGTGCCTTATCTCAGGATTATATATAAACTCATCTCATTGTATTTTTCTGTTCATTTTACATCTGCAACTAGATTGATTTCCATCTGCTAGGGACTCTGCTCACTCTGTCTGTCTGTCTATCTATCTATCTATCTATCTATCTATCTATCTATCTATCTATCTATCTATCATCTGTCTACCCATCTGTGTATCTATCTATCTATCTATCTATCTATCTATCTATCTATCATCTATCTACCCATCTATGTGTCTGTCTGTCTATCTATCTATCTATCTATCTATCTATCTATCTATCTATCTATCCATCCTATGTGTGTCTGTCTGTCTATCTACCATTTGTCTATCTACTCATAGCTCCTATCCCTGAGTTCTAGCCTTGACATGTCTTTGGTTATTTGATAACCACTGGCTGACTTATGAATGAGTGAAATCATGAATGAATAGATACTTGTCGACATTTCTATCTCAGGTACGGTTCTATTCCTCCATTCTCCCAAGCCAAATAGCATTCTCCTTCATTCAGCAGACACGGCAAGCTTGGGAAATATTAATTCTTCCCTCTTTGCTCTTTCAGTTTATGAGAGAGAAGGTAAGTCCTTCCTGATTTGTGACTTTGATCTTATGGCTCCTATAGTTGCTCTGAGTGCCAGCTGTAGCTCCCTTCTGTCCTCCTGAGACTGTGGCAGCAGCAGAGTTATCTGACTGGTTCTGTCGGTGGATGCTGATCTTGTTGCGGTGCCATTGGAAAGCTCAGACTGTATCAGTCTGTGGACAGCTTTAAATCAGGGCTTCTTTCTGCCGCCATGCCACTCCAAACGAAGACGGGGAAGCATCTTGTTCCTGTTTGCCGTTTGTTTTTTGTTTTTTTTGTTTTTTTTTTACTTACTTACTCAGGAACCTTGCATCTTGTATCAAAAGCGTGCATATTTGGATCAGTTGGAAAATAAGGCAACTAGTCTTGTATGAGTTAGCACAAGTGATAAACTTGCCTGGCTCCCAAATGCATTTTTCTTCATCTCCACCCTCTGTGTCTATACATTACTTACCAATCCATGCACCACGAACTAACCAGACCTGCTTCCCACATCCCACCCTCCTACCAGCTGCCGAGTATGCACACAGGCCCTATGGGTGCAAGCTATTAGGCTGTTCCACTCGGTCACATGGCTTCACCCTTCCTTGGTTATCGTGGAGCATGGATAGGAGGGACTCTCTAGCTCTTGGGTCTGGATAGAGCAGTAATGGAATCTGTTAGGGACACTGATGATAATTTCATCTTGTAGGCATTTTCTATGTATTGCAACATATTCTTTTAGTCTTGTAGGCGGGGTTTAACTGTGACATGTGTTAGCCTTTCAAGTATATTTGAAATGATCTGTTGGAGCCAATATTATATCCCCCTCCCAGGCAAATAGCCTGTGGTGAGGACTCAGGAGATAGAAATTAGTGGAAGGAAACAGGGTTACTCAAAGCTGACCTTGAACAAGTAGACAAGTAGACAGGGTAAACTTTCCTCATTTCTCTCTCTTGGGGGGGTTCAAGATACAAAGAGAAATGGGGGGAATACGGGGAGACAATGGGCAGGGGCCAAGTCCTGGGGTCAGGCAGCACCACCAGCTTGAACCGAGGGTCTGCATTGAAGTGTGTAGAGTGTTGTATGGTGCTGTGAGTAGGTGTGTGCACCCAGAAGAGCCTTGGGATGGTGAAGTTCACAGTGGCAGTCTGGTGTCAGGGCACCTTTATCCGTGGTGTCTCCTTCCTTTGCTCTGGGGACCCTCACAATGGGCTTTGCTCCTTTGTCCCTAGTAAACTCAACACAGAAGAGTGGCTGCTCTTCAGCACAGAGGAGCAGGGAGGAAAGGAGGGCAAGCAGAATGGGTTGGGCTAGATTCTTCTGGTTTTCCTCTACTTACAGGATAAGGTGGAGTCACGATGGAGGTGGCCTCACTCCTCATCGCTGAGACCAGTGGGTAAGAAACAAGTTAAAGGAGAAGGTATTTGCTTGGTTTGAGGGCACAATCCATTATAGTGAGCAAGGTTGGTGGAGGGGCTGTGTGACAGTTTTGGGTTGCTGTGAATCGAGACCAGAGAGATGGAGGACAGAAGGAAGGCTGGGCATCTCTCTTCTTTGACCTGGTTCAGGAAACACTTGATATTCTGTCTGTCTGTCTGTCTGTCTGCTTGCCTGCCTATCTATCTATCTATCTATCTATCTATCTATCTATCTATCTATCTATCTATCTATCTTCTATCTAGATATCTATCTATGGTGTGTGTGTATGTGTGTATGTTTGTATGTGAACATGCATGTGAACACATGTGTCTATGCCTGCCTGCTGAGGCCCGAGGAGAAGGTCTGGTGTCTTGGTCTATTCCCCTCAACTTCATTTTCTTGGGATGCATCTCTCGCTGAACCTTGAACTAGACTGGTAGCCAGCAAACTGGTCTTCCTGTCTCTGTGGTTTCAGGAATATGCGGCCATTCCTGGTTTATTACATAGGTGCTGGGGGTTTGAACTCGGGTCCCCACCTTCCACGGCAGGCGTTTTTACCCGCTGTGCCATCACTCCAGCGCTGAACTTAATGACATTCTTCTGAGGTCCAAACTGTGCCTGCTTGTGCTCTTGAATGATTACTAGAGCTCTGTTAGGCTCGCCTCCGTAATCACGCTGCAAAGGGCAGAGGCAAACTCTATGCATCGCGTGAAGCCCTGCCAAGCCTTCAATTAACATCGGGTCTTTGGACGCAATGGCTTACGTTACACTATTTCTTCCCATTTGAAGCTATTTCTTCTTTCAATACTCTGCCGGTGAGGTTCTTGTATGCATTTGTGTAAATTACATTATTTACATTTTAGGATAATGTTTGGGTGAAAATAGTGCCTTATGCCCTGTTTATAGGCAGTAAATACAAACATCTGGACATTCAAACTATGTAAGTCTTAAGGTTCTTGGTCTACATTTAGAACCTAGGACCTTTGGTTGTGATGTGTAACTCTCTCTCTCTCTCTCTCTCTCTCTCTCTCTCTCTCTCTCTCTCTCCACAAAGTGGTAGTAAATTCAGACTTGACTAAATGGTCAATAGTCAAATAGTCACTCGTTTTTACAGATTTCTTTCTATTTGGGGCATTGAAACAGATACCTACAGAAAGGGATTTCATATAAAGATCTATAAGCCCACTTAGCCCTCTGAATGAAGGGCAAGCCAGCCTACAGTGATGAGGACATATAACCCCCTTTTTCTTCCTGGCACCACCTACAGAGAAGTTAATATTCTAGTAATATAGCAAGGGATACTATTTTATTGACCCGCACAGACAAAATCAATGGGAAGAAAGCACACAATTTCATGGTAATCTTAACGTGCTTGCTAGGACACTTCACAATGAATGCTTGCTAAATGCAAGACAGATCTTGCAGATACTGCACTGATACACAGTAGGTGTTAATCTCAGTTTTCTGTGTCCAGCAAAGATGGACACAGTTCTTTCTTCCTAATTCCACTTTCAGATTATTCTAGGCTGAATTTATCCTGGAGGCCAGATCCCCACTACCGAGATCCAGCGTGTGGACTGAGCTGCAAAGCCCTGATTTCTATTCAGTCTCCGGTGTGTGTTTCCCAGTGTGCTGTAGCACCATAGGCCCAGCAGAGGTATGGGACAGGATGGGAGCTTATCTATAATTGTTCTCAGATTATCAGAAAAAGTAGAGAAAACCATGGGGGTGACTGAAAAAAAAACAGTGGATAAAGGGGTTTGTGGGGGTGGGGGAGATTGTCCAGGGACAGAGGTCAGTGTGGAGAGATACCCGATGTTACAGGGAGCGAGGGCAGGGTTCTGACCATGTCTTCTGCCCTTCCTTCTATTTCACACTACTGTTCCCCTTAGCTGGCTGGACTCAAGTAAGGGCCAGAGAGCCCAGCGAAGCTGACAGTACAGTACAGAATGGTTCTATTAAATCTTAAGGCTGGAGGGGGGGCGTAGAGGGTGCACAGTGAGGGGACACGCTGGCGAGGGCAATCGGAAGCCAGCCAGCATACATTAGCGAGTCTTTGTCAGACATGAGTGTTTTCTTCTGAGGCACGAGGCTCCAAAAGGTCAGCAATTTCACTTTCCGTTTGGATGCCTTTTCTGTTTCGGCAGCGGGATCCTCTGCTTGCAATTTGTTCTGGGAGAATGGCTCTGCTGCGGAGTTGGACGGGGAACAGAGCTGCCTAATAGTGAAACCTCGACCCGGAGGTGTCTGTGGTTTCTAGGAAGTCTGGTGTGAGGGGTGACGAGCCCAGGAGGAAGCGCTGGCTTTCTTGTGGTTTGATGAGGAGTTCAAATGCCATCCCCCTTCTTAAGGAAAGGAAATACCTCCTTTCTCTTAAGCGTCCACAGCACCTGGGTGCTGTTTTCCTGACAAACGGCCCCCTTTTCCTTCCTTCTTTCTGTTTTTATTTTATCTTTATCATATTAAACTGGGTTATGTAAGGGCATATTCATGCCAGTAACCAATGCATTTTGAACACAGTCCTTCTCACACTCCAAGAACCCCTTCTCCTTCTCCCCACTCCCTATTAGCCTTCTCTTTTCTTCTAAAATTCTTTCATCCATTTTCATGGCATCTGTACATGATTCTATGCATCTATATAAAACCCAGGGCACCGAAAAAGAGAAGAAATGTGATGTTTGTTTTTCTAGATTGACTTAATTATCTTATCCTGATTTTCTGTAGTGGCATCCATTTTCCTGAAATTGAATAATTTCATATTTTTTTTTGTTTTGATGGATGAAAAGCATTCCACTGTACACACACACACACACACACACACACACACACACACACACCCCACATTTTCTTGCAGATCCCTCTGCTGGGGGACTGCTAGGTTGTTTCTGTAACGTAGCTGGCGTGAACAGTGCTACCTAAAACTGTATGGAGATTCCACCCTCTGTCCCTTGCTTCCATTTTCTTCCTCAGCTAACTGTTCCCACCTTGAAGAAACATTTGAGATTTTTTTAATGAGTCACTAAAATGTTTGGTATATGACCACATTTCTTGTCCGTTTCTTTGTATTTTCCCCCCAAATTTTTTTTGTGTACATTTTATAAGTTGACTTATTGAAGAATTCCTTTGATCTAAATTCTCATTGTTTTAGCATAAAGTTGTTTATAAATAACATTTTGGTCTTAAATTTATTTTCTTTTTAAGTTTTTTTATAGTTGTAATTTATTTTTGTCCTTTTTTATTGATGTAGATGTTCAGCATGACAGATTTCCTCCAGTCATTTCTTTAGTGCACCCCATGAATTGGTAGGTAAATGTTTTACATTGTAACTGTTTTGCAAATTCTTTTAATTTCTGCTTGTATTTCTCCTTTGCCCAATATCTAGTAGGTCTTGTAATTTCCCTATTTTTTAATGCCTTCAATTTTCTTTTCTTCTCTCTCTTTGCAGTTTAATTAAACAGTACTGTAAGTTATTTTTCCATTGTGTGGAACTATTGATTTGAACTGAAGTATGTGATCTATTCTTGTTCTACGTCTACTTCAGAAGAAGGTATTTTCTCTCATTAGAGTGTGGAATCTAACATTTGTGTGAAAGGGCTACTTTCTGCTTATGATTTTGTAGCCTTGCCTCTTTGCTCTATTGGATCCATGGTTCAATATTATCTGAGACAGATGTGTCAGATATATATAGATATATAGATATATGTATAGATATATACATATCTTCTTACTTCTTACTGGGATATTTGCTGCCTAGATTGATAAATCTTCATGTGAAAATAGCTTTTAGAATTACACCATATTCTTTGCCTCACTGAGTGGCTTTTGGACTAAAGTCTATTTTGATATCAAGATTATGATCTATGGTGTGTTTCTTTCCTTCCTTCCTTCCTTCCTTCCTTCCTTCCTTTCTTCTGTCTTTTTTCTCCTTCCTTCCTTCCTTCCTTCCTTCCTTTCCAGGCTTGGCACATTTTAATCACTCCTTAGTTTTATAATTAGTCACTAAAAGCATATCTCATGTATATACTACAGAGTTAGGTTTATTCTGTGTAGAAACTTTAAAATATTTTACACTAAACATTTTAGCTTATTTCTATTTGCTGATATGACTATTTAATTTCAATTCTGCCTTAATATATATTAATTTATGATTAACATGTATACATTTCTATCTATCTATCTATCTATCTATTACTTTACTGTTTCTCTTTTGTATTTTACCTTCTTTAAAAAGTTTTAAAAATACGTATTTATATTTATTTCATGTGTATATGTTTTTTCATGTGTATATGTTTTGCCTGTATAAATGTGTATGCACTACATGTGTGTGCAGTGCCCACGGAGGCCTCAAGAGGGCCCCGGGCCCTCACAAAGCAGTTACAGGTGGTTCTGAGCTGCAACATGGTACTGGGAACTGAATTTGCATCCTCTGTGTGAGGAGATGGTGCTCTTAACTGCTGTCCAGCCTTATTAAACCTTATTTTATTTTGTTTTTTAAGTATTTGAGTATTTAAAAAAATTTAAAGTGTTTCCCAGGTGATCATGTTTATCTTAGTATATTTTATAGTAAACAGTCAGTAATTTTATTTTACTCTCTGTTTTTCCGTGTGGAATTGTTTGGCTAACTGTCTCTCAAGGCTTTTGTGGGGAGTCCTTTGTAGACATCATGTAGATAGCAGGGAGGCGACAGAGCAACTTGATCTTTAGGCTCTAAGAGTTTTATATGATCAGGCCAGAAAATCACAATTCTGAGTCATTTTTCTCCTCTTTGGTCTTCTGTGCATGGAAATATTAACCAGATTATCTTCATAAACACTGGTTTGCTTCCTTTTTGTTTTAGACCAACATGTGTTGATTATAAATTCCACCCTCTTTCTATTCACCCTTCCACACTCTTCCCAACCTCTGTAAGTCACAATGTTACTTCATATTGAACTTTCAGCTTTCATATACGAGAGAAGCATGTAGCATTCGTTTTTCCGTATCTGGATTAATTCAGTTAACACAATGTTCTCCAGTTACATCTATCTGCTGCTGCAGATGAGGGCTTCATTTTTCCTGGCCGAGTAATACTCCATTGTATATATACACCACAGTTTCTGTATCCACTCATTTGCTTCTAGCCTTGGGGGCTGGTGCCATATCTTTGCTGTTACAAATAATTGACTAGAATATATAAACAACTCAGAAAACTGCAACAAAAAATTCCTAGCAATCCAATTAACAGTGGGAATAGATTCTTAAAACAAAATTCAAGTGGCTATTTTTTAGCAAGTATACAAAAAGTGTTGCATATCATTTACTACTAAGGAGACACAACCCTAACTACAAGACAGCATCTTAGACTCTGCTGAGTACCTTCTATTTTAGTTTTGTTTTCTGATACTGTTTTGTTTTTCTTACCTTCCTTTTTTTTCTTTCTGAGCCCATGGTCCATACAGTGACTTAGATGCAGACTCCCAAGGATTCTGTGAATTCTTTAACACTTTCCTAGTCCCCTTATGAGGTACTGAAGTTGCTATCATAATGTTTTAATTTGCTATGCTTGAGAATATTTCTTCCTATAAAAGTATCTGCCCATTAGGGTTTCGAAAAGAGGAAGTGAAATGTAGCTCTCAGGTACTTGGGATAGAGATTACCAATGTTCCGTAAAGAGCCCGGGGGTCAGGTCAGTACCTTCAGCGTTTTGAGCTATGTGTGCCTTGCCACAACCATTTTAATAGAAAATAGCTATAATGATATTTAAATAAATGAGCATGACTGTGTGTCTCGATCAAAATTTATAAACAGAACCAGGCATGGAATATAATTTAATGTTTAATTTAAGCAAAGTGTGACACAGGATAAGCTATACATAACTCTTGATAAATAAGAATACAGCAAAGATGAAACGCTATTTTTAAAGATGATTGTTTAAGACACACTTATGCCATGCCTTTGTCAGTAAACAGGGTGAGCTCTGGATGGACATAGGTTAAGCATGCAGACAGGAATACATAGAAACACATGTACATACCTGCCACATTCACGTACTCCTCCACATAGACTTTGTTCACACTTAAGATTCAGTGGAGCTATGTATTTCAATTTTTATTTATTAATACTTTGCTTTCTGATATCTATCTATCTATCTATCTATCTATCTATCTATCTATCTATCTATCTCCTGATAACTTTCTCTCTTTCTTTCTCTCTCTCTCTTTCTCTCTGAGACTATCTATCTCCTGATAACTTACTCTCTGTCTCTGTCTCTGTCTCTGTCTCTGTCTCTGTCTTTCTCTCTCTCTCTCTCTCTCTCTCTCTCTCTGAGACTATCTATCTATCTATCTATCTATCTATCTATCTATCTATCTATCTATCTGACCAAATTTGGCTTCACTGTCACCGTCCTCCTGAATGCTGAGATTGCAAATCCTTGCCACCACACCACTGTTTCATTTCTCACTGATGGTCCCTTGCCACCAGGAACTTGCTGGTTGAGATCCCCACTTGGCTTAGTGTGCCTGGGAAAGTCAAACATTTCATGGTGTCTGAGCACATGCCCGGCTGCTGCACACAGACAAGGAACGGCTAAGGCTCCCGTCAATGGTGTCTTGATTGGCTCTGTCTTTGATTACTGTTTTACAAATGGGAACAAAGCTTGTGTGCTCATATTCGGTGTCATTTTTGTACACATGTAGGTGTTGTAGTGCCTCGAGGCTTTTCTAGATCACTTTGATGCTTTATGTCAGGTGTTGGGTGGGGCCTATCCCCTTCACAGTGTCTTTGGAATCCTCTTTGGATTGGGAATCATGTGCAGATTAGTATGAGAAGCAAAAGACGGTGACTAAGTGGGCGGTGTCTCCAGTGTGGCGGCTCCCAGGCTGGCAAGGTGCATGGTTGCACACATAGACACCATCAGCTCCCATAGAGTAATGGATTGGAATTAGGAAGGAGTCAGGGAGGGCTCGGAAGAGGGTCCAGTTGATAAAGAGCTTGCTATACAAACATGAAGACCCAACTGATTGAAAAAGCCACCTGTGGTGGCATGTGCTTGTAATTTCAGAGCTGAGGAGGCAGAGGCAGGCAGATCCCTGGGGCTCTCTGGCCAGCCAGCCCAACCTACTTGGTGTACATCAGTGAGAGATCCTGTCTCAAAAAAACAAGGTAGACATGGGCCCAGTGACACTTGGGATTGGCCCCTGGTCTCCATGTGCACACATGGCGCACACACACACACACACACACACACACACACACACACACACACACACACACACACACTTTGTTCTCCACCAGGTGCTGCTCTGAATGCAGGTGGGAGCTGATTAATGCCCTTGGGTAACCCTGTGGCATTGATGCTGCTGATGACAAGGAAGGATAATTAGTGTTTTTCCAGGTGTCCGACCCTCGGACAGAAGGAGGAGGCCGGATTTGTGCCATGAGATGATCAGTTGGTGCCACCTGGGGACTTGAATTTCTAAGTTTCTTTTGGCTTCCTGCTGGTTTTTGCAGTCCCACCTGCCTTGGGAATGTCTTGGCTTCTCAGGTTGCAGTCAGGCAGGCCCTGACACAGCAGGAAGATTTGCTGACTGTAATCAGCCCGTGAAACAGCTGTTCATGAAGGAAGCTGATGGTTCCGCTTCCCCTCTGCTCGCCCGCCCTGCGCTGAATGAGGCGCCCATTCAGGAGTAGCGGAGATGCGCACCCCTCCCCAGCACGAAAGTAAAATTAAAGCAATGTAACGTTTTTCCCCAGTCACACTCTGGTTGAAAAGATGAATCACCGTCCCATTTGTGTACTCAGAGGCATCTAGTGAGGGCCGAGCTGGCTTGCAGACTAATTCTCTTCAGAAATTGTGCCTTGATAACAGATGGATATCGTCCTGTGTGCTTGGCAAAATGGTACCCATCCTGCTGACCTAGAGGAAACGTGAATTGCTGTTTTCCTGGAATATTAGTGCTGAGGTTTTATTTACCTTGAATCAAATGGCCACATATTATCACAGGTTACCTAATGCTGCATTGGGGCTTAAGTAAGCCTCTGTGATGTCCTAAAAACAATATATGCTCTCTCTTTAATCAATTTCAAACCAAACAAGGTTGCCATTTGAGACCTCCTAGGGCTTGGGTTGTTTTTGAGTAGATGAGAGCTGCAACAGAGTCAAGAACATGAAAAGACCTTGGGAAACTTAACTCACTCCTGCTTAGCTTTCTGGTGGCTGGGGTAGAGTGTGAGGTAGAAGCTTCTGCTCTAGCAGCAGCAGCACTCAACACGTGGGGCGTGACCCCTTTGGGGGCCAAATGAACCTTTCACGGGGGTCTCACATCAGAAATCCTGCAGATCAGATAGTTACATTATGATTCCTAACTAGCAAAATGACAGTTATGAAGTAGCAACGAAATGATTTTATGGTTGGGGGTCACCAACAGTGTGAGGAACTGTATTAAAGGGTCAGAGTATTAGGAAGATTGAGAATCACTGTGCTACAGGAACCATATTTAAGGGCTCACTGGTAGTGCACCTAGTGTGCTGGAAGCTCTGGGCTTGATCCCTAGCACTGCCCACATAGAAAAGAGTCAGCCCCCAGTGCCAGCTATGGAAAAGGACTAACTGGTGGACTATTTTATTGAACTTTAGATAAGACTTTGGGAAGATTATTCATATCCATCTTTATTAAGACAGAGTGACTGCTGTTAGCCAATTAAAATATCGGATATTTATTTCTTTGCCTTTGGGGCCAGTAGTTTACACGATAAGATGCGGTTTAAAGAAGGGCTTGAAGGGCTCTGGGCCTCCTGTGTCTTTGTTTCCTCTATTTCAGAGGGCGTGGCTCAGCTCAGAAAGCTTCAGGCTTCATCATGGTTCTATTTCCTGGGTCATCTCATTTGTCCCCTTCCAGGGGACCTGTGGGCTCTCTGAATTAGTCCGACCTTGTGGTTATGCAGGTAAAAGCCCCTGCTGTATCATCGCCTTCAGGGTTTTAATTCACTCTGGCTGCCGTTTCCGCTTGGTGTTTCACCCTCTCCCAATCACCTTCTTGGGTGCTATACTGTAACATACGATTGGAGCGTCCCCTCTGAAGTCCTTGTTGAATCTGAGTGTCACTGATGGTCTGATGGTTTGGGAGGCTGGACCCTTTAAGAGTGGATTAGGTCTCGGGGGTTCCACCCTCCTGAGTGGGTTAACAGAATTGTCTTGAGAGTGGGTTCATCCTAGTAGAGTTATTGTGAGAGTAGTTCTGCTGGAGAAGCAGCCCTCTGTTGTTCCACATGCACTCACTTTCCTGGGCTGTAAGAAGCTGTAAGAAGCCCTTACTTAACACTGGCACCTTGACATCCGAGTTCCCAGGCCCTACCACTGTGGGGACAATTCTCTTTTTTCTTTATTAGGTTACAGGTTCCTTATATTCCTTTTTTTTTTTTCCGGAGCTGGGGACTGAACCCAGGGCCTTGCGCTTGCCTAGCAAGCACTCTACCACTGAGCTAAATCCCCAACCCCCTTATATTCCTTTATAACAACACTGAATTGATGAAGACATACGGAGTCTCTCTGAAAGACACTATGCACCGTGGACTGACGTCACCCAGGTTTGACTAGCTCCTAACATCTGTCCTCCGAAGGATATGGAAAATGGCACCACTTCCTAATCCATCATGAAATGTGACTCAGCCACCCCAAAGGCAGCCAAGTCACAACCCTTAAAGGAGTAGAGGTTGGATGATGATTCAAAAAAGATTAGAAACAGACCCAGAAACGGCATAAGATCTGTTCCCTGGAGCTTGCTTACTACCCCTCCCCCAACTCCTCAGTAGATACTCTCATTCTCTCTCTCCTGTCTCCCTCTTCCTGCCCCTTCCCTCCCCTGCCCTCCCCTCCCCCTCCCTTACCCTCTCCCTCTTTCCTTTCTGATTCTAGGATCTAAAGTTTGGAGGCTACATCTGTTGTCCAATCTGGCATCTTCCAGAAAGCATGGGGTAAATAACTAACCCTTTCTTTCAAAGGCAGAGCTTGCAGAGGAGAGCAGCCACTGCTTGCTTTTCTTTTACGGTTCTGTAGAGGCCCTGCTCATGTCTAGAGATGTCCAGCATTTTCCTGCATAGAGGACTCAGTCGGCTCCCCCTGATCTGATTTGATCTACAGCTTTTGCCATTTCCCCTCAGAGCAGATGGCTCAAATTGAATGGGTGAGTTTCTGCAGGTCAGTTGAGGTCACAATGGACTTCAGACCTCAAGTTGGGAGCTTCACTCACAAAAGTTCTAGAAATTCTGGCTGGGATAGCTTTGCATTATCTTGATCTCTCCTCTCATTTCATTAGTGGAGGTAACTGGAGTTGACTAGAGTGCCACAGGTGATTGCTGTCCTGGGCTGTTAGCTACCCCGACTTCTTCTGTCATTAAATTAATTGTAGTCCATGAGGCAATTTTTTAAATGGCAGGGAACATTTAGAACCCAGAGCGAAAGGTTGGAACACTGGGGGGAGAATTACAGACTTCAGATAGCTCGGTCTATTCAGGTCAAAGCCATTACATGACTCTTAAAAGTCAAGTGCTACTAGAACTGACTGAAGGAGCCACACGGATGCCAGGGAGAGGCTGGAGGAGGGCAGAGCTCCAAGGGCAGTCATGGGACCAGAAAGCAGACTGGAGCTACAACAGTGCAAGACGCTCGCATGGTGTCGGACCAGAGGAGGCAGTGATTTCAGAGTGTTGATTGATTTTGGTGTTCATGTTGTGTACTTTGAGGTGGTTGGGAGCATGAGGGTGGGGGGATGGGATGTTAAGGATCTGGAGACCTGTGATTCAAGGAACAGCCCGTCAGTGGAGCGTTAATGAACATTAAGAAAAATGATAACATCAGATCCATGGTTCAGTTGGGAGATTCCAACAACAACCAAGGTGCCTCGAAATTTTTAAATATATACATGAACAATGTGAATCTGTGGGGTGTACGTAGCTGATGGAAGGTTTCTATAATTTCTCTGTGTACCAAGCTATTTGCCGCTACCTAACTCACACAATTAATCTTCTGGCAGTAAAATCTGGGGACTGTTGGCCCAGCATATGCAATAGTATTCTGGAAGCCAGGTAGGCGGGAGGCACTCAGTTCTGATTTCTGGCTCCTATAGCTAGGACTAAAGAAAGTCACAAGAAATGGATGTTTCTCGGCTTCAGGATCTTCCCTAAGCCCAAGCCCAGCACTGAAAATGAAAGTGCTAGATGCTACTGAAGGTCAAATAAACTCTAAGAATAAAGTTTAATTTCTGCACTTAGGAACTCTGGGAGTGTCAAGACTCTGGCCCGTTCATTTCATGATTGTTTCTTAGTTGGTATCTGGGAGTTAGGAGAGCTGAGGGCATTTGGGATGGAAGGAAGGAAGGTGGTAAATAGATCCATTGTAGTTGCTTTGCCTTGACAGGCTCTTCATTCAGATGAAAATTGTGCTACCCAAGTTGCTAGAGTGTGTGCAGTGGGCACTTTAAGTGTGGTCAGCGTTTGGGGGGTCATTTCTTTCTAGCAGCAGAGCATACTTGGAGTGTATTTGAGAATGAATGAGAAGATGTGATAGCCCCTGGTTAACTATTTTCCTCTGTTGGGGTTTGAAGTTCTATCAGTGATGTAGTTTATGGTCTTTGTAATTCTTGAACTCGGTCCTCTAATGGGAACCCCGTCCAATTTGTGCAGGAAGAATGGATGGGCATGCTAGGAAAAAAAAAAACAAATGAAAAGATGGGGGAATCTAATTTTTGCCAATGCTTAGGGCTTTGGGATGCTGCTCCATGAATCTGTAACTTAGTCTTGCCTACCATGCATGGCACAGCAGCTTAATCAGCATCACTTCTATCGTGGGTTGATTCACGGATTCACTGGGAGACTCTGCTTTGTACTGGGCGTGGGCAGAGACGCAGCAGTGCACACCAGTAGAGAAAACAAGGGTTTAGTGTTTCTCATGGAGGAATCTCATTGTGAGTAAATGAACAGGCAAATAAGGACGCCTCTAATGTAGAACCATGAGGCTGTGGGGAACATTTTGCCTTCAACTCGAGACTGAGGGTAATCCATTGTTAAGTAGTTAAGTAAGTAAGAAGAGGAACTGGGTCATCGTGAAGGTCAGGGAACCTCCTCTGAGCATGTGCCATTTGTGTGTAGATCTACAGGATGAAATGAAGGACTGAGAATATGAGTGGCTGGGAGAAGCACCAGGGAAAGAGGCAAGATCACTACTGTATCAATGATGCCAATGCACCAAAACATGCCACATCTCAATGCTTGTATTCACAGCAGAGCAGAGCATCTAAATGGTTAGAGCCTGTAGTCACAGCAGAACACAGCAGGCAGCCATAAGAATCAGTGTTTTGTTCCAACCAAACAAGGATGGCAGCTATGTACTGGGACCTTCTAGGATTATCAGTGACTCCTCAAAATTGTCCCAGGAGTCCCCATTAGGCCATTAGGAAGAGGGTTCTGAGGCTCAGTTGAATTATTACGCCAGTGACTGGAGGTGGCATGCATCAGTTCCAGCAGGGTTCATCGGTGGTGACTGGTACACATGAGCTCACATCACTACAAAGGCCTGGGTTTGTCATCTTGTCACGTTCCCTGGAATAAAAAGAGAAACGTAAACATCTCCAGCACCAGCATTCTTTGCCACATGTCTGAGTCACTTCAGGGAGGTCATCAGTCTTACTGGAACATGGAGATTGGGTTGTGAGTTGTATGGAAGAAATATCAGAGGGATTCAAATAAAATTATAGACCTTGCAAACAGGGGACTGCTGCTGTGTTTCATTAAGCTTAAATTTTTCTTAACTTTAAGCTACTATATTTTGTGTACTAGCAATAAAGAACAATTCTCTTCTAATTAGGTGACATAGCCTGCTTTTTCTGTTATGCATAATTTAATTTCCTACTCGAAATGTTTAACTAACAGGTATTTTATATTTATTTTGCGGGCACATCATGGGTATTTGATCCATGCACGTAATGTACAACTTTCAAATCAGGGTGGAACACTTTATTTGCAACTTAGTGAAAGGATTATCTGAGATGTATTTAGATAATAGAGCTGTGTTTAAATTATGTCAGTGTCTAGATGGCTTGATAACACATACATGTGCATCACCATGCACTTACATGCATCACCGTGTACATCCCACAGAAAAAGAGGCATATGCAAAACAAATGAAGAATGTGTTTGCATGGAGAGGCTGGGTTTTCCCAATCACTTTTCAGGTCTGTTATCCTCATCCACTGAGGAATGCCCTAAGGAAACCCATGCCCACCCAGTTTCTTGTGTCTCCTCACCTTTCTAACATATTTTGATGCACTAAATTTTCTCTATTCTATTCTAACAGAAAATAACACCCAGGGAATCAGTTTTCTCCAAGCTGTCTTTAAAGGCAGTTTGGATGAAAAGTTTTATCGGTTGTAGCTGTCTAGAAAAGCCATGTGAGTCAAGTTCATGTGTGTTCAGCCAGTCCACCATGACCCATCAGGCCCTCAGTACTCATGGAGCCTTATCGAGACTCTATGAATCCCAATTTAAGATATATTAAAGTGTGCAAGCTCGTGTCTTCCCATGGACTGACCATATGTCAAATGTGAAGGATAACCAGGTCCCTTTAAGATGATCAAGACTCCAGCTACTGGCTTCACGGCGTATTTCTTTCTCTAACTTTTCTGTTCGTTTTCGTTTGAAATTTTGAGGCAGGGTTTCTCTGTGTGTAGCCCTGGCTATCCTAAAACTTGCTCTGTAGACCAGGCTGGCCTCAAACTTAGAGATCTGCCTGCCTCTGTCTCCTGGGTGCTGGGATAAGAGATGTGCATCACCCCCTGCCTGGCTAAATGGTACATTTCTAAAGGAGGCATGTGGAGTGGGATTTGAGGAAGAACCATCCGCAGTCACGATCTTGATCTCAGACATAAGACAACAGTTATGCTTCCTGGTTCATCTCAGAGGCATGGTGGGCAGAAGGAAATGGTACGTGCACAGTCTGCACCCTACTGCAGGTGCAGGCTTCTATCTTTTGCATGGTCTTTCTTCCTGGCTTAGGATTTACACTGGGCAGATTCTGAGGGATCGTTGTGTGTAACTTTTCACTACCTTGCCTAAGCTACGTGAGCGGGTTGCACTTCTAACCCCCACCCAGCTTTCCTTGAATCCATGAATAAAAGACAGACAGACAGACAGACAGACAGACACACACACACACACACACACACACACACTTGTTCATTTTCAACTTGCCTTCTTGGCAGAATTGCTGGGCCCTACTATCTCCCACCTGAAAAGCACTCCCTTATTAATATTCTTTGCTCTGCTCCTCTCACCTGCCCTAACTTTAGTTGCTCAGTTAAATCTGGTTCCTGCTAACATCCCTGACCAGGTACCTGACTGTAGGAGTGACCTGTGTAGCTACTCCATTTCAAGATCTCACATGGCCGGTCAACTTTCTTCACGAATCCTGGGGAATGAACACAGACGAAGTGGACAGACTTCTAAACACATGGTATCTTTGGTGAGCCCTGTCCCCAGAGAGTCCTGTGAGGCTTTCAGAGATTCCAAAGTCATACTAAAAATGAGAGACCGTCAAGACAGTAATGTTTTAAAGATAAGATGGGACTTGAGAGAGTCGCTAACTTCCATATTGAGTGGTTGGTGATCATTTAATTTTGTCGTACCTGAGGAATTTACAGCCATTATGAGTGGACTTGTTAGATTGTCTTAGCTTGAACTGTTCAGGTTAAATTATCAACGAGAAGCTATATTTATAGAGGGTTGAGGTTGTAAAATCAGGGCTTCTGGAGTGTTTAATTAAAATGACCTATTTAATTATTTTTCCTTTCTTGCTCTGTTCCTTATATTATCATCTCAAATTTAAAAAGATTGGCTGTGTGATTTTGTTTTATTAGATTCACATTCATTTGTCTTGAAGTCATCCGTGTGGTTTGCAGGGGTAATCCATGTGGTTTGGGGGGTAACTGTCTGTGTTTGATTGCTGTTGCCTTAACTCTACTGCTGCTTTCACCATTCTTCTGGGTGTTTCCCCTCCACATTATTGGGCACGTGACAATCCCTTCTTGGATGCTTTATAGGTATTTTAAGATAGGTTTTTGGGGGAGAGCATTTCATTGAATGGATTTCAACTATCTAATTAATTCATCAGAAAGGAGGCAGGACGAGAGAGAAGTCCCATAGACCCAGGTGCAATGGGAAACAAATTAGGTTGAATTCTTAGCAGATCTAGAGCACACTTGGGTTAGGGGAACAGGAGGGTGTGTGTGTATTATGTGCACGTATGTGTGGGAATACTTATACAACCTCTGTGCAGAGGACAGAGGAGAATATCAGGTATCTTATTCTGTCACTCCTCATTTTATTCCTTTGAGACAGGGTCTCCCACTTAACCTGGCTGAGAGTCTATGAGCAAGAGATCTACTGATTTTCTTATTTCTGCCCTCAATAGTGCTGGAGTTATAGGTGCATATAGCTGTGACTTTTTACATGAGTGCTGGGGATTTGAACTCAAGCCCTCACGCTTGCACACCAAATGCTCTTACTCGACAGGCATCTTCCCTCCCTCATCAGTGACTTAATACAACTATGCATTTATCTTTTATGCATGTTAGTAAGTTGAGATAGAAAATCTGACTTGTATATTCCAACACAGACGGTTTTACAGATAAGGACATCCCATGTGAGTTTTAAACTTCCTTTGAAGAATGATGGGATGGAGGAGAGGAGCTCATGGTGCTCAACTATAAAATATCAACTTGTCACAACCTAAAAGTACTTGGGAAGAGAACCCGAATGAGGAATTGCTTCGATCAGATAGGCCTGTGGACAAGTCTGTGAGGGGTTATCTTGATTGCTTTAATTGGTGGGAAGACACGCCCTGCATGTAGGTGGCACCGTTTTTAGGATGAACTCTGCAAGAGTAAAGAAAGCTAGTTGAAGAGCAGCAGGCCGGCAGTGTGACTGTGTTTAGTTTCCCCTGGTCTTCGCTGTGGGTAGGACGTGACTGGCTCTCTCAAGCTCCTGCCCCCGTAACTTCAATGATGGACAGTAACCTGAAACTGTAAGACACAAACCCTCACTGTTGTAAGCTGCTCTGGGGCAGGGTGTTTCATCACAGTCACAGCAACAGTGGGGAGGGTTGGGTTTTAGTTTTCCTGAGTTTCCTTTTCTTCTCTTTCGGTCAAGAAATATATTCCTCTTTAATGTTTGATTTTGTTTCAGTTTTCTTATTGTGAGGGAGGGAACAACGGGTGGTTGTACTATCACTCTCCGAACACGAAGGGACGTCTATGCCCACATGGGAGAGTGTTGGAGTCAGGGATGATTAAACTTTCTTCAAGTTCAGATGGGAATCCTGGGATATGTGTTTGCATGTAAAACTGAAGCCAGTGAACTCCGAGGGGAGGCATAATCCTGGGGTTGGGGCTGGGGTCAGAGAGATGGTTTGAAGAGGCGAGTTTGCCCAAAACCTGTCATGAGAATTTAAGCCATGGATGATGGGAAATTGTGGAGGGAAGGAACAGGCGTTGTGTGAACTTATGCAATCAGCACGAGGGCCCACACTCTGGCTGGCTCCAGACCAGCAGCTCTCTGAGGAGAACTGTCAGGATTAATCAGGGTTTGCGCAGAGACTGCAAAACCCAGAAACCCCGGTGAGTGCCAAGTGTTATCAGTTTGCATCACAACTTAGGTATTTGGTGTCTTGGGGCGAGGAGGAGCCATTTGCAGGAAATCTTAGTTTTCTAGTGATGATCTCTTGCTCCCAGACCTCGTTTTGATTTCCCTGGAGGTCAGTGGCTCAGGATTCTTTGTGGTTGTTCTACTTACCTCCTTAGTGCCACAATACCTGTGCTATGTTCCTTTGGTCTCTGTTCGTACTCATAATTTCAAGTTAAAGCTATTTTATACATGGAAAGAGTAAATGGAACTGCAGGGCAGACCCTGGAAACTGTCTTAATTGTGACCAACAGACAAAACTGTTTCCTTTAGAAGACCGCTGCCTTCCCACCTTCCCCTCATGCAATGCCCTGAAGAGAGTCTGGAGTCACAGAAACATCTGCACCAAAAGCAGTCCCATCCCGAAGTGCAGGTTCCCTTCATCCCAGCCACTTGCCATCAGTCCTGGGTTCAGAGCTACTTTCTCCCCGCTGTAGTAGACAGATGCAACATGCTGACAGAGTTTGGAGAAGCCAGGTCTAGGTGCTGGTGAGGCAAATGGAATGCGGCAGGTTTCTTTGTTTTAAGTGGATGAGGATAGATGTACAATAGAAAGATAAAAAGCAAATCAAGACCGTCTCAGTGTGTTAGAGAGCCGTACTGGACTCCCAGGCAGAGGCCAGCTCAGTCACAGCAGCTCTAATAATGACGGAGATGATGATGGATACTCTTTAGCCCTGAAATGCTGTCAGTCACTGGCTGCAGAGAAAAAGCTGTCTTCCTGCTGGCGTCTACTGTCCACATCTGGAGAAGGTATCAGTGTCTTTTGAGCTCCTGTGTGTCTTCTAGAATCTTTCATTTGTTTATGCTTTATGCTGGTATGGTGGTTTGGATAGATACGGCCCCCACAGATTGAATGCTTGGTTTACAAGGAGTGGAAATAGTAGGAGGTGTGGCCTTGTTGGAGTGGGTGTGGTCTTGTTGGAGGAAGTGTGTCACCGTGGGGGGCGGGCTTTGAGGTTTCCTAAGCTCAAGCTATGTCCAGTATCTCTGCTGCTTGCAGATCAAGACGTAGAACTCTCAGCTCCTTCTCTAGCACTGTGTCTGCCTAGATGCTGCCTTGTTTCCTGCCATGAAGGTAACGGACTAAAGCTCTGAATCTATAAACCACCCCCAATTAAATGTTTCCTTTTATGAGTTGCTGTGGTCATGGTCATACAGTGGAACCCTAACTAAGACAGCTGCCCTCGTATCTCCCTGGATCTACTCTTCAATCATGTGTGTGCATCCATCTATGGTGTTGCCTAATTTGTCAACTGCACCACTTCTCCTCTCCCCTGGGGAACATATAAAAATTATAATAAAATGTTTGTTTCCTCCTATGAAGTTGAAGTGTCACAGAAACTATTCTCTGTTACCAAACCAAGTAAGCAAATTAAAGCAAACACAGGAAAACCAAATAACCCAGATTTCCAAGGGTGGTGAATTTACCTTGGGAATTTTTAAAGACTAATTCTTTTGTGTAGTACTTTAACAGTGAAGGTCTCCCTGGCTCAAAACTTCTATAACAAGCAGACTTCTTTTAGTGAAAGAAAATTTAGCCAAGATTCAGTATCAGTCAAGGCTAAGGGTCTGCTTCACTCTTATTTTGAATGGAGGATACCATGCTTAGGGAAGATTCCATGGGAAAATTCCAAATGTTCGCTGGCTTCTGTTCAGTCTCCTCTCATGCCAGATAAACCAAGCATTCTCCTTTATTGAAAACAGCTACTCATACGAGAGTGAAGGGTTTGCTGTTACACTGGCCGTTCTGTGACCTTGATCGTGACTGGTCTTGCTTTTGCTTGTGAGCATCATTTTGCCAGTTAGATATTTTTACCTTGCTGAAGGTTTTATTCCAGCGTGTTCTTGAAACTGCAGTTGCTTTAGGGAAACCCACACCTATTCTTGCCATTCATCCTTAGATGAGCCATCCTTTTGTTTACCACATTGACTATGCTCGGTTTGGGCATGAATTCTTTTTTTCTGGCCTGGAAAAAAAATATATCAGCTATCCAATATCTTATTCAGTGCTGGCTTATATTATTATAGATGAAAAAAAAACCACATTATTTTGAAAAAATTGCCTCTAATTAATTTGTTTTTTAAAATTCTGTCTTGGAAAAGAAATTGACTCATTTCATGTCTATATCTCTTAACTCCTATTTATATTCCCTTGACGATACAGTAACATGAAAAGTTTTACATATGTTTTACTGATTGTCCTTTAGCTGGACCTATCCAGGTTTTCCCACTTAAAATTTTTGTGTAGTGTTAGAGAGGGAAACCTGTGCTAGACAAGTGTTTCTAAACCTCCGAACTACCTCCCAGCCCCTTTCAATTTAAACAAGTAAGTGTCTCCGTATGCGCTTTTATGTGGATAATTCGTCCACATGGAGAGAAACGCAGAAGGCTACAGTGTGAGAGTCTAGTGAAATACCACCCACCTGCCCGTGCCCTAGCCTCATGATTCCCTTCTGCTGAGCTTTTAATGCCTTCTGTATATTTCTTTCTAACGAGAACATTTTAGTCCTTATATTGTTTGTCAGTGGCATTGAGCATGGCTGCTCACCTCTCCTTGTTTGTTGTGATGGCACCCTCTGCACTCTCCTACTCCCCATGTCCCCATTCCAGTCTTTCTCCACCATCTCTCTTTCTACTCTTCAAATGGATTTGGGGAAGTCTCCCTTTGAGCTTTTGATCTATTTTTGAAATATAATTTATTTATTTTTATTTGCTCAGATGTATGTGTGTGTGTGTGTGTGTGTGTGTGTGTGTGTGTGTGTGTGTGTGTGTGTGTGTGAGGATGTTGGATCCCCTAGAACTGGAGTTACAGACAGTTGTAATCTGTCATGTGGGTGCTGGGAATTGAACCCTCGTTCTTTGGAAGAGCAGCTAGTGCTCTTAATCACTGAAGCATCTCTCCAGCTCCATTTTTTCTTTCTTTTTTATTGGTTATTTTATTTATTTACACTTTAATTGTTATCCCCCTTCCTGGTTTCTCCTCCACAAACCCCTATCCTTTAACCTCTCACCTCTGCTTCTATGAGGATGCTCTTCAATCCACCCACATACTCCTGCCTCACTGCTCTAGCATTCCCCTACACTGGGGCACTGAGCCTTCACAGGACCAAATACCTCCCCTCCCATTGATGCTAGATAAGGCCTATCCTCTGCTACATATGCAGCTGGAGCCATGAGTCTCTCCATGTATACTCTTTGGTTGGTGGTTTAGTCCCTGGGAGCTTTGGGAGGTGTCTGGCTGGTTGATATTGTAGTTCTTCCTATGGGCTTGCAAACCCCTTCAGTTCCTTCAGTCTTCCCCTTACTCTTCTATTGAGATCCCTGTGCTCAGTCTGATGGTTGGCTGTGAGCATCTGCATCTGTATTGGCCAGGCTCTGGCAGAGCCTCTTAGGGGACAGCTGTATCAGGCTCCTGTCAGCAAGTGCTTGTTGGCATCAGCAATAGTGTTGGGGTTTGGTGTCTACAGATGGGATGGATCCCTAGGTGGGGCAGTCTCTGGATGGCCTTTCCTTCAGCTGTCCTCCACCTTTTGCCCCTACATTTCCTTTAGACAGGAGCAATTCTGGGTTAATATTTTTGAGATGAGTGAGATTTTTCTGGTGAACCTGGCTGTCCTGGAACTCTTTCTGTAGACCAGGCTAGCCTCAAACTCACAGAGATATGCCTGTCTCTACCTCTGCAGCACTGGGATGGAAAGCAGGCACCAGCACTACCCAGTGCTTTTGGTCTGTTTAAAAAAGGGATTTATTTTAATGTGGTGTGTGTGTGTGTGTGTGTGTGTGTGTGTTGTGCAAGGCCTCAGAGACTCGAATTGGTTATCAGGTCCCTGGAACTGGAGTTACAGGTTGTTGTTAGTGGTTCTATGGAGTGCTGGGAACTGAACTTGGGTCCTTCAAAGAGCAGCAGGATCCCTTAGCTGCTGAGTCATCTTTCTAGACTTTTTAGACCTTATTCTCCATTTTATCCACATTTACTCCCTTGGTGTACTAATGTAAGCTTATGGATTTTAGACACCATCTCCAGATTAGTAACAGTCAAATTTTTGTCTCTTGCTTAAATCCCAACTCGGTCCCCACTCCACCTTGTGTAACCAGTCACCTGCCTGGCTCTGCCACTTGCTTCTCCTGTAGACCTCAGAGATAAGGTGCTCAAACCAGAACTCTGTGTTTTCTTTCACAAACTTGCTCTCTTTGTATCTTTCTAGATCTCAAGTGAAAGCAATTTCATCCTTCTTACTGTTCTAGATGAAATCCCCACATCCCTGCCTTGGACCGATTTCATCTTGGCTGAAAGTTGCATCGTTAGGTTTTTCCCTTGATTTCTCTGATTTTTATTAATTTTGTGTTCACTAATAAGTAGTTTGTAGTTGGTTCATCTAGGTACTTTATAGCTTTTTCTTTTCTAGCTGGAGCGTCAGTCTTCTTGGCTTTTTAGTTCTGTAGAGAGCTCAGTGCCAGATTCTAGGTGGAGTTACTTGAAACTGAAGAGATAGCGTGGGAACTCAACTAGGAGAAAATATGTGCTAATCATCTGGGGACCACCAACGCAGTCTGTTCTATTTCTACCCCTATTAAATCTCTACTTGCCTATCATAGAATACCTGACACTGTCAGAGACATGGGCCAAAGGAGACCCCTATTTCCTGCTCTGTGAAACTGTGTTCTTTTTATACTTTCTAATGTGAAGCCTTCAGATTTCCCCACTCTCTGGTTATGCTTTTTGTCACAGTCAGACTTTTATCCTTGCAAAAGATGACTGTAAGTAACTTGTGGAGAAGAAAAACATTATTTAGGCTTATAATCTTGGACATTTCAACCCATCTACCATGGTTTCCATTGCTTTGGGGCCTAACATTACTCCATGAGAGGGAAGACACAGCTTGGCCAAGCTGGGATGAAAAAGAAGTGGGCAGGCTTTTCTTAACCTTTCCATGGGTACCCATGTGACCTTTCCAGGGATACCCATGTGACCTGAGGGCTTTTCATTAGGCATCAAATCTTAAAGGATCCATTCTGCTGGGACTCAGCCTTTAACACACCAGTCTGGAGGACATTTAAAACCAAACTCTAGTCCTCTGTTTCTCCTTTTTCTTCTATTTTAATTTCTAAGCAGCTGTAAACTCCAAATCAGAATAATAAAGATGGATCATAATTAACTTTCCAATTTCAGCTCTGCTTCATTGCACTTGAAATGATATAGTCTAAATTGATACTTTAATTAGGATAACATCGAGTTCATTTTTATATCCATGCTGATGCTTGAATATAAATGGTTTGAAACTCCCCCCTGCTATCTGTACTTGTAGAGAATTGCTTTGGAAATAGACTTTAGGTATGGGGTCCTGCCTGCAGTCTTTCTGGTATTAGGCGATTAAAGGCATCAGAACCTTGCCGGATACTTTTGGTTGTGATTTCTGACTCTCCTGTTGAGGTCAGACAATGGAGATGTTGGTTATTCTAGGGAGTTTAAGCCATGACTGGGTTATTTCCTGACAGTCTAGTTGTAGTTCCCAGAGTAATTATTTCTACAGCAGTACTATGTGGCATAGACGTGGTATAGTATTCAATCCTCCCGAGGTTCAGAGGCAGAGGCTTGGGGATTGTCGGGTGTTCAGGCAGAGCCAGGCAGGAGCAATTTAGCTCCGTTTGCCTCCCCCAGAGCAGTTTCATTTATATTGGGGTTGCACAGAAGATTTGGTTTGACAGGGGTCTTCCATATTTTTTTGTCAATTAATTAGTTAGGCTTTCCTAAAGGATCATAAAGAGGGCAGGTCATTGAAAACATCTTAGTAGAAATGAAAGTCAGCTCCAGTTGGCTGATTAGAATGTTACTTACTTGGGGGTTGACTGTGTCAGCCAGCGTGAAGGCTTTTATAGTTACTCTGAGAGAGTATGAACACCCTAGCCTCTAGGGTATTCTGATAGCACAATTCTGATATTCCCCAATGTCTGTATATGACCATTCACAGTGGGACATCTCCAGGATACAAAGGGTAATTAATCCCAGTAAAGTAAGTGTAACGATGCGTGTCATCAGCTAGGATTGTGGGCTCCATGAGTCTTGACTCAGATCTCAGTTTCTCTTGACCATAAAGACTTGGTGTGAGGATTAGAAGAAACAATCCCCAGGAGATGTAGCTGCTCAATAAATGATCTCTTTCCTTCTCTACTGATTTTCTCTGTTTCATAGATCCCAGTTACTGACATTCTCAAGTTTCAACCTTGGAAACCTCCCAGTATTTATTGATAGACATTTTTGAGCATAAACTTACACTATATTTCCTACTAGACTCTAAATGCCTCAAAGCCAAGCATATTCTGACTTCACCCTGGTATCTGAAACACCTATTAGTCTTTGTCTAAACTCATATACTTTTCAAACATAAAAAGACCCATGAAGACAGCAATATATTTGACTATTACATTTCCAGAACCCTGAACTTTTTTTATCTCTTTGCAAAATTCTGGGATGTTTCTGACTCTATTAGGAGTAGAGAAATGAAAAAAGCACAAGAAAGACATTTTCCTCACTCCAGTAAGTCTATGGGAGATGTGGTTAAACATCCCTCTGGAGAAGGTTGTCAGTGGGTTGCTGGAACATTCTAATACTTAATGATTTTCATCTGCAAGCCATTTCTGGACATTCTTCTCCATGTGGTGAGGGCTGAGCTAAAGTTGACACTGTGTCAACAAAGTTTAAAAGTTTGGAGGGAAACCAAGGAGAGGTTTTCTTGGAGAAATGAAAAAAAAAAAAAGTGGAGACCTAGGAGTGTGTGGCCTTTCAGCCAGTCTAAGGAATATTCATGTAATCTGTTAGGCACAGCCTCACGTATGTTCTAAATGATGTGATCATCTAGATAAAATAGGAAGTTTCATCCAAATATGTGTTTAGATGAATTTCAGTGAACCTCATGACTAGCAACACATTTTGTACATCATCTGAAAGAAAACCTCTCAGTGGTCTGGTGAATACACTATTCCTCACAACCTCTTAGGAACTTGCACAGCATTGAGTCAATACAGCATTGAGCTTTCATAATGCCTGATACTTAGGGACTGAGAAACAGGAAAATGTCTCTAGGGCCCAATGGGCTGGTCCTACTTCCTCTGCCTGTGTTGTGAGGAAGTGGGCTCAGTGGTTGGGATCTGACTTATCTTGGGCACTGGGCACTGGGCTGAGAGGGGAAGACAAAAGAAGACTGAGGCAGAGATTCCAGGGATGTTCCTGTGTGGCATCCTGAGCCCAGGAACAGTATTTCCAGAATGTGTTGGGCTTGGTTTATTTTCTGTAGTAGTTGGGAGCAGAGAGGTGGGAGAGTAAATCAATCATCCATGCTGGGCAAACACTATCACAGAGCTACATCCCCAGTCCACTTCGTCTTTTTAAAACAGTTTGAGATAGGATTCCTTTGATTTTCAGATCGTGCTTATTGGCATTGAAGATTCTCGAAGAGACAGGCTCTGGGGAAATTCCTGCTGCTATAGCAGAATATCCAAGACCATTAACTTACAAAGGGGATGATTTTACCTCACATTTTTTAAAAAAAGATTTGTTTATTTAGTATATATAAGTACACTGTCGCTGTCTTCAGATACACCAGAAGAGGGCATCAGATCCTATTACAGAGGGTTGTGAGCCACCATGTGGTTGCTGGGATTTGAACCCAGGACCTCTGGAAGAGCAGTGAGTGCTCTTAGCCGCTGAGCCATCTCTCCATCTGTGCTTGGTTGGTCCCATCGTTTTTGGGCCTGTAGTGAGACAGCACGCTCTGGAAAGAGTGTGTGAGAGAAGAATATTCCCACTTCCCAATGAGTCAGGAAAGAAAAAACAAACAACAAGAAGAAGAAGAACAACAAGACGGTGACAACAACACCACCACCAACAAAAAGGAAGTAAGGAAGCAAGGTCACATAATACCAAGGAGTTTCCCACAAGACTCCAAGTCCCACCCTCAGGATCAAGTCTTTAGTACGTAGTTCTTTGGTTAATTATTGAAACTATAGGAGGTGCATCCAGCCAACATGTAGATGATATTAGCTTTTAGGCAGAAGCTTACTCATTTTCTGTGGGGTTTACTCCTTTCCTGTTCATGCTCCTCCTCTAAGATGAAATGACAAGATTTAAAGGAACGACTTGTTTCTGGTGTCTGTGAGGTCTTGCTCTTGACTAGTGGTTCTGAGAACTCTTACAGGTATGAGCTCATGGACCACCCGAGAAAGCCTGGCCCCGTAGTAACAAGGGCTGACTCCAACCCAGTTGGGGTGGATCGGAACATCTGATCTGGGTTTTGCGGGGAGGTGGAGGGGGAGTTGTGACCTTGACCTCATAGCCCATTCTTCTCTATCAACTTTAAAATATGAATCTATTTCAGTAGGGTTGCAGTGATGAGGGGCTCCTTTGGATTTGTAAATTCCCTCCTACAGGGACAAAGCCCCATCTTCTGGAGAATCGACATGACCAGGGTCAGTGATAACGCAGGCCGAGCGAATTACACACAGACCTAGGTAGGAGAGTGTGGGACAAATGGAAGTCAGCTCCATCCTATGTTAAAAATGTTAAAGGGAGAATAGACTTGTCAGTATCCAGGCAGGAAAAGTGAGTGTTCCAGAGAAACATTCTGTTGATTTGCCAGGGCTCCAAAGCTGGGCCAGAGCCCTGGGGAGTCTCTTGAGCATCTAGATTCTAGTCACACAAGGACCGCCTGAAACATGGTGTCCAGACGGAATAGAAAGAAACAGACAAGAATATAAAGATTTCAGAATGCCTCTTTTCGGGAAGAGCCAAAAGCAATGGTACAGGATGGACGCGCTCCTCAAAAGCAGAAGCGAGAGACAGCTCCATTGTTAGAAGTAGCACAGAGGGCTGGAGGGACGGCTCTGCGGTTAAAGCACCCGGCAGCGGTACAGATGTGAGGACCAGAGTTCGGATCCCCCAAGACCTACATAAATGCTGGTTGGGTGTGGGGGTCCTCTCTGTCATTCTAGACTCTGAGGACAGCGATTGGAGATTCCCAGAGCAAGCTGATTAGAAAGGCTAGACCTATCAGTGAACTCTGGGTTTGATTGAGAAACCCTGCCTCATTGAATAAGGTAGAAGAGACACTGGGGACATTGCCTGATATCAACCTTGGGCTTCTACGTGTACAGGTGCACATATGTTCAGTGCACCCCCATACATGCAAATACACACATATCACACATGTGTGATGAAAAATGGAAAAAGAGACAAAACGATGTAGTAGTACAATAGTTCCTCCTAGTTGAAAAAAAAAGTGAGAATACTTAGGTTGATGTATTATAGAGTTGTATTCTGCTGTGACTTACAACAGAAGACTCAAAAGTGAAGTCAGCAAAAGGAAGAAATGCCTTGGGAAGGCCAGACACAGTAAGCGTGCATTTTTGAGTCCTCTCCCCGGGGAGCCACCGAGGACATGCTCAACTTCCCAGACGCGACACTGGGAAAACGCTTGTGATGCTTGCTTATGAAGGCATTCGTTAGAGACTTGGCGTTCAGGGGTTTTGTTGGGAGTTAAGGACACCTTCCCAAGCACAGATCAAGACTGCAGACTTCCAGAGGGAAGGCAGGTGCCCCGAAGAAGTCCTTCTGCTAAACACTTCAGGTACAGTGAACCATGCTTGTCATGTAGGGCTGTGTGAACAAATTCCCAGATACCATTTGAAGACTGACATTTACCAAAAAGTACTGTCAGAAGTTATTTCATTCATTCATTCACTCATTCATTCATTCATTGATTATGTTTATGTGTATCCATGTGTGCCTGCATGAGTTTATGTGTACCATGTATGCTCAGGAGTTCATAAGAGGGTGTCAGATTCCCTGCAACGAGAGGTACACATGGTTGTGAGCTGTCCAACAAGGGTGCTAGGAACCTAATCCGGGTCCTCTGTGAGAGCAATGAGTGCTCCTAACTGCTGCCTTAGTTAGGGTTACTGTTGCTATGATGAACCACCAGGACCAAGAGCAAGTTGCAGGGGAAAAGATTTATTTGGGAAAAGACTTCCACATCATGGTCCATCCCTACAGGAAATGGGGACAGGAACACATACAGAGGAGGAACCTGGAAGCAGGAGCTGATGCAGAGGCCATGGAGGGGTGCTGCTTACTGGCTTTGCCCTCATGGCTTGCTCAGCCTGCTCTCTTCTAGAACTCAGGAGCACCAGCCCAGGGCTGGCACCACCCACAATAGGCTGGGCCCTCTGCCATCAATTAAGAAAATACCTTCCAGGTTTGCTTACCGTATGACCTCATGGAGATATTCTTTTTCAGTTGAGGTTTCCTCCTCTCAGATGACTTTAGCTTGTGTCAGGTTGACATAAAACTAACCAGCTCAGCTGCTGAGCCATCCCTCCAGGCCCTGAAAATGGACTTTGTAAGAAAACCGGTGTGTCCCCTTGTCTACGTAGCTGCCCTGACTGATGGGAAGATAAACTTAGAAGAAATGCTGAAGCTATGGGACTTTTGTTCAGTTTGTGTCTCTCTCGAGGGGACAGATGTGATCAATTTTGGATGACAGCAGCTCACCTCCATGAGAATGCCAGGTCTGAGATCTCTGTCTTCAGTTCTGCTCTCCACCCCTGTGCCTGGGCATTGAACCCAACTGAGCAACGGAGTGTAGCTTTTCTGACAGTTTAGGAGCCTGTGACACATTTCTTAGCTGTTGGGATGGGGCGATGACTCAGAACCCAGGCAAAAGTCAAGTGGGTATGGAGGACCACTAGTAATTCTAGTCTCAGGGGTAGAGACGGGATCCCCAGAGTAAGCCAGTTATGAAGACTAGCTGTATCGCTATGAACACACACAAAACCACATACAGGGACACATGATATCATATGCACATATGTGGGAAATGGAAAAGAATCCTTCTGGGGTAACATTTGCAAATAATGTGGCCTAGTAGCCAAAGGCAGTGCTCCTATGAGACTCTTGGAACATGTAGACATTCCACAGCTACACTGAAGTCGTGCACATAGGGCTCTTCTTTGTGTGGGGGTGTGGGTGTGGGTATTAGTGTTACACGTCCGGATGTTGTCACTGACTTTGTTTCTGTGGAGATTCTGAATGTGGTATATAATGTGTGTAGTCAGCCCTAATCTTTCTAAATTCCACACTTCTGGCCTCAGAAACAGCTGGATGAGGTTTATTCCTGTCTGGAGAAATTAACAAATCTAATCTGAAGTGGGACTGGAAATAGATGCGTAAAATCCGATGCTCCAGATGAGAAAGCCCTTACTAGGTCATTTAGTCCGCAGCTGGGTTTTTCTCGGCACAGCTTCCTGTGTTCCAACAGAGCCAGACTCAGGTTCCCGTGACTGGAGATGCTCTGCTTCCGGCGAATACAGCTGGGCGTTTCACGGAGAGAACCCCTCTCCTGGGGGCTCTTCAGATAGTCTGTGAGAAGGGAACCTTGTAGTCAGGAGGAAGAATTAGGAGGGAAAGATTCAGGGCAAGGACCTCTGGGAAGAGAATGCTGGAGACACACGGCAAACAGGGGCACAGTAGGTGCAAATGCAGTGAGGTGGGCCGAGTAAAGACCCAGGTTGCTGAGTACTGAGCAGGAAGGATGCTACAGAGGGAAGCGGTGAATGAATAAAGCTTCATCCCGATTGTGAGTTCATTTGTATTGTGAATAGATTTAATGGGAAACTCTAACTGTGAGTTTAAGAGTAACGCTGGACCTCCACCTCCCTATCTTTTACACTGGTGCATGATAAAAATCCAACTTTATGACCGAGCTATGGCTTGAGTGTATTACCTAGAGCCTGTGTGCTGGCGTTAACCCCAAAGATGCAAGGAGAAAAACTCTGACCCAAATCATCCTGGCCAAATTAATCAAAGCAAACCTTTTTGTTGGTGTACACGGACAGGGGCTGCTTCCTCCTGAGGTGTCATTCAAGAGGTCAGCCTTGAAATCAAACGATAAAAGTCTTTATAGCTCATGGGTAGAGGTTTTCCAAATGGAGGATTTGGCAGGTCAATGGGCAGGGTTATAGAGACAGAACGTAATAAGGTGGTCACAGCGAGGTCGTCATAGCAAGGTAGTCATAATAACCCTTTGAAACAAAGGTAAGGTTGCAATATGGTCATAACGACTTTCTGAATCAAAGACATGGTTGCCGTTTCCTGGAGCATGGGATACAGAACCATTTGTAGTTAAGGTTACAGGTGGGCCTAGCCCAATCTGTGAGAAACAGGGGTTTCCTCATAAACAGGAATGAGCCTAGTTTGTCTTTTTCATAAGATGGAGGCAGGTTAGTTCATCGTTGGGAACAGAGTCTTCAGTGCATCGCTGTGGAGAGCCGGGCCCTTCAGGCATCGATTAACTCATAGGAGCTCTGATCTATGAATGAGTTCATGTCTCCATCATGGGAACGGTCTTGTTGTGAGAGGACTGGCTGTCAATCAAAGGACTTTGACCTTCTCTTGTCTTGATGCCTACCTTGAATCTTCTGGTATGGAATAATGAAAACAAAGCAAAGCAAACAAACAAACAAGAAAACAGAAACAACAACAAAAGCACTTATCACATGCCAAGCCCCCTAACTTGGACTTTTCTGGCTTCTGGAGCTTGGGGACATATATCTTTGTTTTTCTATAGATGACCTACTCTTGGTATTCTGTTATAACAGCAGAAATCAGATGCACAGACCAAGGCAGTTGTATTTCATCTAATGTTTTTCACCCACCTGGCAGTGAACAATATATTTTTCTCTCCCAAAGGGTAGGATCACCAGATCTGAGCTGGCTAATGAGAGACTAGTGGTTAGACAGACTCCTTGGCAGACAGACAGACAGAGAGAGTCAGATAGACAGACAGACAGGGAATGTGGCTAGTTAATAGAGATGAACTTCCAAGATTGCTGGGTTTTCCCTCGCCCTCATGAACTGAGAAGAACCAGGAATCTTAAAGGCCTTGTAGGCTTTTGTCTCCCCCACCAATCAGCTCCCTGCTGATGGACTGGATCAAGAAGCTCAAGGCTGGACCAGGACGTACTAAACATCAGTTGTGGGCCAACCATCCTGTCTCTGTTCAAATGGCCCAACCCTAAATTAGGGGAGTAAAACTCTCCAGAAATTTAAAAAACCTCAGACCTTGAAAAGAGATTGAGAGATTGTTTTAAGCTTCTCAAGTCCCCATCATCTGCTGCTTCACATGGGGTCTTTTCTCTGTCTGCTGCATGAGTTTGTCCCCCATCTCCCATAAATGCATTTCCTCAAAGGTGTTTCTGTCTGCTGCTATCTGTGGTATTTGGGATTTCCCTCATGCTACCTGTTGTGCCTAAGATATTTCCTCCTTTGTAGTGCTGATAGAGAAAAAAACAGACCAAGACGGCACCACTAACACTCTTAGTCACCTACTCTCTCTAGTGTGTTTTCCTGAGATAGAAAGCTGAGCTTTCTACAATAGAAGAAGTGTGTCTATCCACGTCATTATACATGATACCGGCCCAACACTTCAGTATGTAAAGGAGAAGTACACACAATTGACAGATTTCCTGAGGCCCACAGGAGGCCGGCAGCTACGGTTCAAGTCTGCTCCCACCTATCATCACCCTTCCTCCTCCAGCTTGCTGCTGCAAGAGCTGCTGGATGGGAAAACTGCCCAGGACCAGCTTACAGAGCATTTCCTTACCCACCATGCTTTGTACCTGGGTAGAGAAGACAAGCCCTGCCCCCTTGAGTGACAGATGGGGAGGAGCAGGGGCTGCATCCGGCTCTGACTCTTTCCTGGCTCCCTTTTCTTTGCTTCGTACTCCTCATGAGAATCTCCAATGCGCTTCTTTTCACCAGCGTGATGTTCTGCCCACCTATAGGAGCCAAGCCACTATCGAGGGACCCTCTGAAACTTCGAACCAACCTTTCCTCTTGTAAGATGTTCTCTCTCATCACGGCTATGCAAAAGTAACTAGTTTCCCTCCCAAATCATTGTGGTTGGGTTTATACTGACCTCTCCTGTTCAGCCTCCTGGATCTATTTTTCATGAAAACATACGTGTGGGAACCAAAGTCAGTCCCTCTGAAAGAGTGGTGTGTGCTCTTAACCGCTAAACCATCTAACTCTCTGGCCCCTAGATATTTATTTTAAAAACTCATTGAACAAGTAAAGTATAATACTTTATTTATCTAAGGAAGGGATGTGAAACCACCAAAGGAAGAGACACTGAGATTATCAAAAAGACTTATCCGAGATGGAAATTACTAAAGCAGATCTGAACTAGTCAGTGAGATTTTGGAAGGCAAAGGGAGAAACTGTTACAGAGTTCCAGAAAATAGAATTAAGACAGAAAGGATAAAGACAGTGTAAAAAAAAAATAGAGGGCTAGGCTAGAGGAATCAACTTTTTAAAGAGAGCTCAAAGAGAGGAGATTGAAGAAATTATCCAAGAAGCAATTCAAGAACTTTTCCTAGAATTGATGAGTGTGAAGTTTCCAGATACGTCCTCTGAGTGCCCAGTGTGATGGTCTAACAGAAGCCAAGGCAGTGCACACTGATGGACATTTCAGGGTACTGTGGGGAAAGAGTAGGCTTTCTGGCCTTCAGCGGGAGAAGCAGGGCTACAGGGTGGGATGAGGACCTAGAGGGCCTTTGGTTTCTCAATAGCAGCAGTGGAAGCTGGAAGACAAAGGGGGGGAGGGTGGCCTCTGCACTCCATGACACCCAGCTGTGATTTATAGGAACCAAGAGTGAGGCTTGCCCAGAGCATTGCAGGCAGGTACAGCACACGTGTTACTTCTGCTGATACTCCTACTCTCCAGGATTTAGGAAGCAAAATGAGAGTATATGCACAAGCTACACACGAACTACACACACACACACACACACACACACACACACACGAGAGAGAGAGAGAGAGAGAGAGAGAGAGAAACACAGATAGAGACAGAGAGAATGAGACAGAGAGAATGAGACAGAGAGAATGAGACAGAGAGAATGAGACAGAGAGACAGAGACAGAGACAGAGACATACACAGAAAAATAGGGTCCAGGAAGCCAGAAATTCAAAGTTGGCTGGAGGTGAAGAATCTCACTGGGCTGTAAGCTCTCTGTTCCCGGCAGACCTGGAAACCAGGTATAAATGAAGCGGGGTGAGATAGGTTCTGAGAGGCAATGCCTGTGAGAAAGTTAGCCTCCTGGAAAAGCTGATGGGCTTGGATGACTGCGGGCAGGCTTGGACTGTCGGCAGAGAATTTGGAAATAAATTGGTACTGAGTGTTTAACAGGTGTGTTAATGTCCCCTGCAATATGAGAAATCACATGATGACTGCTAACTATGTCTCTTCTTACATTTCCAGAGGCCACAAGTTGAAAAGAAGTTTTTTTGATTGCCCTCAGAGTCCTTGCAGGCCTCGCCTCCTCCAGAGGCTTTAGGGCAGTGTTGCTCTCACTGTTCCTAAGGCTGTGACCCTCTAATACAGTGCCTTAGGTTGTGGTGACCCCCCGCCATCAAATTATTTTCACAGCTACTTCATAACTGTAATTTTGCCACTGTATGAATTATAATGTGAGTATCTGTGTTTTCTGATTGTCGTAGGTAACCCCTGTGAAAGGGTCATTCTACCTCCAAAGGGGTCATGACCCACAGGGTGAGAACTGCTATTCTACCGGAAAGTTCCTCTTCCTCCCTGTTCTGTTCTCTACAGCACAGTCCTCCTGGTCTCTGGCTCAAGGAACCTTACCCAGCTTCAGAGCTCCAGGCAACGCCATGAGGCCTCCTGTTCTCAACAATGGAATCTGCCCCATACAGGAGAACTGGTGAAGACGTTAGGGCCTGACCCGATGGCCAAGGACACTGTCTGACCTGGTCTGAATGCAGCACCCTTCCCAAATTCACACATCAACATTACATCATTAATGTGCTGGGATGAACAGGTGGAGCTTGAGGAAGCTGAAGATGAGACTCAGGGACAACTCTCAGCAAATGAGGTCGTGACCTCTTGTCTTCTTGCCAGATGAGGATCCAGCGCTCACCTCTTCTTGGAGAAGCAGCAGTTAAGGTACCTTTTGGGAGTGGAAGCAGGGCCTTACTCCCACCTGAGCCCACACTGCCTTGACTATGGGCTCCTCTCAGGACCATCATAACCATGAACAATACTTACCTGTTGTTCAAGGGTGACTCAGAATGATTGTAGCAACAAGAGAGGACTCAAGCACTGCAGTGTGTGTGTGTGTGTGTGTGTGTGTGTGTGTGTGTGCATATGTGTGTGTGCATATGTGTGTGTGCATATGTGTGTGTGCATATGTGTGTGTGCATATGTGTGTGTGCATGTACATGTGTGTGTGCATGCGTGCGTGTGTGCGTGTGTGTGCGTGTGTGCGTGCGTGTGTGTGTGTGTGTGTGTGTGTGTGTGTAAACCAGAGGATGATCTCAGGTACTGTCCAGCTTTTGATTGGCACCATGCATCTTAACACCCACAAACGATCACACTGCAAACACCATTTGCCGTGAGCAGTTCCGTTAGTTTCCAGACATGTCTTGGTAATTTTTGGAACTATTCTTAAGCCTATTACAAATATTAAATTTCATAAATTAAACATTATGAAGTTAAAAATTAAGCAACTCTTTTTAAGATGACTTCCCTGAAAGACTTATTAAATTTACTTTGTGTTGTGTGCATGTCTGGTATCCGTCTCGCGAAAGCCAGAAAGGGATTTGTAGTTCCTAGAACTGGAGTTACCGATGACTGTGAACTACCGTGTGGGTGCTGGAGGGTCCTGCGTAGGAGTGGCACAAGCTTCTGAGCCATCTTTTGGGCTATCTCTCCAGACCCCTGTTGGGGAAATTCTTAAGTCAAAGGAAAGTACAAGAACGAAGCTGTAGCTATGAGGTACCGCATGGCTTACCGGGAATACGTATCCATATCTCTCTCATGTAAATCCTGCCTATGAGCGCTAAATATTTCCCTGTGATAGGAATGTAGTAGATACATATATGTCAGGAAAACAAAAAAGTAGTAATATAGGTGCTGGGGAGATGCCTCAGTGGTTAGGAGCACTTGCTGCTCTTGCAGGGGATCCAGATCCAGTTCCCAGAACCCCCGTGGTGACTCACAACCATCCATAATTCCAGAGCCTGGGGATCCAGTGCCCTCTACTGGTCTCTATGTGCACTGCATGAATGCGTGCTGCGCACAGAGATACTTTCGGGCATATACAATAAACCAATGCTAAAAAATAAGAAGGAAATTATAATATAATTTAGGCGACAGGGGAAGAGAAGACACGGAGAAGAGGGGGGGTGAGGAGACACTTAGATGACTGACAGGACAGAAATTTCTGAGTTATAGTTTACGGATGCAGGAAGAGGCACTGTCAGGGTTGACGCTTAACTGTCTGATCATGGCATCTGGGGTGCTATTAGCTATGACGGTTAGTCGTAGGTGTCACCTGGACTAGATTTGCAGTCACCTAGGGCAGACCACCTGAGTGTAGGTGGCACTGTCCCGTGGGGTAGGGGCAGGGGCTGAGTACTAAGGACGGGGAGAAAGTCAGTGGAGCGGTGGCAGCCACCATCTGTTCCTGGCTGTGGATGTAGCATGGTCAGGTACCTTGTGCTCCTACTCCATGGCTTCTCCAGCAGAAGAGGTTTTACTCCCAAACTGCGAGGCAAAAGAAACTTCTGTTTCATTAAGCAGCTTCTGTTATGCATTTTGCCAACACACCTGGAAAAAGAACTAATTCAGCATCATATGGTGAAGACTAGGAACTCGAGGAAGGAAGTGCTTAGAGATGTGAGTGTCTGCTCAGGACTGGCTGTGTGTCTTGGGGATGGCTAGAGCCATAAGAATCATGGGAAGGGGGGAGTATTTATTCTCCAAGGAGAGCCTGGTTTTGCAGGAATGGTGAGGCAGGGAAGGGAGGGGCAGATTTTCAACTATTTCCTGCTTGTCTCTACTGTTTTACTTTTTAAATAAACCAGAGCGGCTGAATGACTGACTGGCTAACAGTTCAGTACTTAAAACTTTATAAAACTTTTCTCTTTTCTGTCCAATGGTTTCATAAATTCTAGAAAGGCCTATACAAATACTTTCCAAGATTAATATTTAGATGTAAAATACATCCCACGAGAGGCCACGTATCAGATGCGATCTGTTCTACAACCAGCGTTGAAAGTTCTGTTTGCCAGCAGCCTCTTTTAAATAAGATTTGGTGTTACTGGGATGTGGAAAGACACTTGTCCTAGCATCTTGGGGAAAATGAAGCCTAGGATAAATTTCATGGAGCTCAGTTTGCCTCTAATGCCTGCCTGGCCTGACGATGTGTGACATTAAAGCATGGTTAGCCAGTGGACTGAGTGACACTGGAGTCAGTCTAAGGGCAGCGGATCCCGTGAGTCAACCATGTAGCTGTTATGTTTGTTCTTTCTTCTGTACATGTGCTTATTTTCTGAATGCTTTTGGGAATTTTTTTCTTTAGTACTTACATTCAGAAATTTTATTATTACATTCTTTGGTGTTGTCTTTTTCTTGAGATAGGGTTTCTGTATTGGTGTTTTCTAGGAGAATAAGACCAACAGAATGTATGTATATATATATATATATATATGTATATATATGTGTATATATATATGAGAGAGAGAGAGAGAGAGAGAGAGAGAGAGAGAGAGACTTATATAATACACCTATACTGGAACAGCTGAAAACCCAGTGCCTACTCAGTACATGGGGCTGCACATCTCAGCATTCACAATCTGGCACTGAAGTCCTGCTGGATTTGGAGAGATGGTGATATTCAGTCCTTCTTGGGAGGCTGAAGAAGCTGGGTTCTAATGACAATGAAGGAAAGCAACACCAGCGGTTGGACAGATGCACTCGCAAGCAAGAGGTGAAGGCATGCAGGCAAAGCAGCACTGCTTTCCCCTTGGATGTTTTGACATCTGGGCCACTGTTGGAAGGTGCTGAGGGAGTCTTTGCCTCCCAGTTAATCCTTCCTGCAAGTTCCCTCAAAGACCCCACACCTCAAAGGGTGCGTCTCTGAGTTTATTCCAAATCCAATCAAGTTGGCAGTTAAGATTAACTATCACTCCCTCCATCTCCTTGGCCACCAGGATCTGAGAATTCCACAGCTCAACTCGGGACAGCTTTGCCAGTTCACACCATAAATTAGTGCTGCCCTTGGCCTTAGCCAGAGAAGCTTCTCCTCCTCCTCCTCCTCCTCCTCCTCCTCCTCCTCCTCCTCCTCCTCTTCCCCCTCCTCCTCCTCCTCTTCCTCCTCCTCTTCCCCCTCCTCCTCTTCCTCCTCCTCCTCCTCTTCCCCCTCCTCCTCTTCCTCCTCCTCCTCTTCCCCCTCCTCCTCTTCCTCCTCCTCCTCTTCCTCCTCCTCCTCTTCCTCCTCCTCCTCTTCCTCCTCCCCCTCCCCCTTTTCTTCTTCTTCTCTTTCTCCTCCTCCTCCCCCTCCCCTCTCCCTCCCCTCCCCCTTTTCTTCTTCTTCTCTTTCTCCTCCTCCTCCTCCTCCTCCTCTTCCTCCTCCTCCTCCTCCTCCTCCTCCTCCTCCTCCTCCTCCTCCTCCTCCTCCTCCTCCTCCTCCTCCTCCTCCTTCTTCTTCTTCTTCTTCTTCTTCTTCTTCTTCTTCTTCTTCTTCTTCTTCTGCAATGAGCAGTGATTAATGCAGAGAGAGACTCTTCATGGATCAGACTGAGAATAAGTGGCTGGCAGGGGCTCAGCCATAAATAGGGGATGTTTATCAATTCATGCTCACAGGGCTCAGGGACATGATGGAAGAGGTGGAAGACAGAGAAGAAGCAGGGGATGGGGGCTGACTGCGGACTGCTGTCTCTGGACATGCATAGGTGCTGCAATCCTGCACCAATAGCGCCTGTGCTCACCTGTGAGAGAGCAAGCTGCTCAAACTTCCTGGACGGAGGATGGGTTTGGGAGGCCCCACCCAGAGCTGAAGAGTTATTGGCAGTTGATAGTTGCTGGAGAAGACACAGTCAATTTTCCTTGCAGGGATGTGGTCCCATTTAGGGTTTCCATGTTCCAGTGGGCATGCATGTGAGCAGTACAAACTGGACTTCGTGAGTTATCTGCAAAAGTAAAAGGGACATAGAGGTGGGAGGGGAAATGGTGGGGACAAGGTATTGGAGAGGAAGAAGAGCAGGAAGAGAAGGTGAATACGGTCAAGATATGTTGTACACATGCATGAAAGTGTCAAAAAATGAAAATGTTGACAAAAAGATTAACCATCTGTCAGCCACACTGTCAACTGTAGATTAGCTTTAAATTCTTTCCTCCTGCTTCAACCCCTCCTCTGCTGAAGTTAAAGGCACTGTCCACCAGGTCTAGCATTAGTTTTACTGTTCATACTGGCTAGGGTTTGTTGAGCACTCATGGATTTGTGGGTGTACTGGTTGCTTTCAGTCACTGTGCCCAAAATACCCAAAGCAACTTGAGGGAGGAAAGGAAGGCTTGTTTTGGCTTCTGGTTGTAGAGGGATTCCACCCATCACAGCTAGAAGGCACGGTGAAGTGTGACCCATCTATGTGACAGGAGTGTGAAGTAGCAGCTTCTTCACACCATGGCAAGACAGGAGCAGCAGGGCACGGCCAGGTGTGAGTATAGCATTGAAAGGCCTGCCTCTAGGGACCTCGTCCAGAGTCTAGCACCCTATCTCTCCAATATCCTAGAGCCTCTCAAAACAGCACTGAAGCCAGGGAACAGGTATTCAAAGTAAGAGCCCATGGGGGAGCTAGGGGTGGTGGCACATACTTTTGATCCCAGCACTCAGGAAGCAGAGACAAGTGGGTCTCTGTAAATCTGAGATCAACCTGGTTTACACAGCAAGTTCTAGGATATCCAGGGCTACATAAAGATCTTGTCTCAACAAACAAACAAACAAACAAACAAACAAACAAACAAACAGACAATAAAACCTTCACGAACCAACCAAACCAACCAACTAACCAACCAAACCAAACCAAGCAAGCAAGCAAGCAGGCCGCTGGAAGACACGACAACTTCAGAGCATGCAATGGGTGGACAGGTTTCATCATATGTAGCAAGTATCAGCCAGGCAATTGCTTTTGGATACTCGTCTCTTCTCTCTGTATTCTTCTGGATGGTCGATTGTTTGAGCATCAGCCTCATCGATACTGTTCTACGTGTTGTCCAGGCTCTGTTTCACCCTCCACATCATCATTTTAGCTAGTGTCTGCTATAATTTCATAAAGTTCACTGTCCTTTTCTTCATACAACTAGTCCGATATCAATCCTATTTATGTCAGCAGCATCTTTTATGTTAACAAGGTTTGTAATGGGTCTCCAGTGTTCCTTTGTCTGGCTTCGTCATCTCTGTCCTTTCTGTATGTGTTTCTGTTGATTGCCTTTTCTCTTGGTCTTAGTGATCATTGACTAAGTGAAGGGCTGGTGTGACTTTTGTTCTTATGTTTGATGCTAGTCGTTTGTTGGATGCTAGAGACCTGTCTCCTTCCCTACTATCTGTTTCTCTTTCGAGTTTTTGAGGAAGGGGCAAGATCTCACATTTTGCCCAGGCTGCCCATGATCTCATTGTAGCCCAGACTGACCCTGAACTCATGGCTTCCCTGCTCTACACTCTTGGGTGCTAGATTATAAGCATCAGCCCTCATGCTTGACTGGGAGACTTTATTTTCTGTGGATACATTGCATGTGGGTTGCTCTGGTACCGTTGATGCCTCCTTTCAACTTTGATCTCAAAGGTTTAGAGTAATTTTTACTCTACAGCTGAATTAGCACTATTTTTAAGACATGGTCTTTCTGAAGACCTGACCCAATATCTATTGTAGTCCAAGGACTTTCACTCAATTTAATAGGAACATAAACAAGTTTGAGATCCACTTGTGTATTGTGGGAACAGTTTAGACTGCTCATCCTGGTGTTTCCCTCTCTGACCTTAGCCTTTAGGTGTGTTAAATATTCAGTGGTAACTCTGAACATTTTATAGGATCCATTCCATCTGTTTCCCTTCTCTCAAGGATAATAGTCCTTCACTGTTTCTCTCCAATGTCTGACAACGATGTTAAAACATCGCTTGCCTGGTTTATTGGTTGCAAACCACAGAACAGCAAATCTTACAGCATTTAACTCCTTTCTAGATGAATGGAAAATCCAGATACTTGTAGGATTAGGGAAATTTTTAATGTCTACAGCATAAACTTTACTACGAAAGAATTTAAAAGAGTAATATGTTTCTTTATTCCTTGTGATTTCATGGATGTACAGTGTATGTTGATCACATCATCCCCACTTCCCACCTCCAAGTCTTTTGGGATATCCCCCCACAGCAGACCTTCCCCCCAAAGTCCTGCCCATGCTTCTGTACCTCAGTGAGCCTAAATACTGCATACACACACACACACACACACACACACACACACACACACACTCACACACACACTACACATGCACTCACCTGAACATACACACACATACACAACCACACATGCACTCACCTGAACATACACACACACACACACACACACACACACACAACCACACATGCACTCACCTGAACATACACACACACACACACACACACACACACACAACACAGGCACTCACCTGAACATGCGCACACACACACACACACACACACACATACACAACCACACATGCACTCACCTGAACATACACACACACACACACACACACACACACACACATACACAACCACACATGCACTCACCTGAACATACACACACACACACACACAACCACACATGCACTCACCTGAACATACACACACATACACAACCACACATGCACTCACCTGAACATGCACACACACACACACACACACACACACACACACACACACTACACATGCACTCACCTGAACATACACACACACACACACACACACTACACATGCACTCACCTGAACATGCACACACACACACACACACACACACACACACACACCCCTGGACATGCATCCCCCCCACCTCCACACACTTTATATACATATGAAGAAGGATTGTTTGGCTGTATGTAAAAAGGTGTAAGTCTCCTGCAAGCAACTATGGAAGCAGTTACCTGGAGCAGGATTTTGACAGTTAAAGCCTGGGAAATTGAAATGAAAAGAAATAAACTCATTTCAGAACACTCGGGGGTTTCTCTGGATGTTGCCACTGGTTGGCTGAATGGTGGTGCAGTCTCATTACTGCATTTCCCACCTATAAAATAAAAAGTCCCAGCTAAATTCTCTCCCAGCTCTAACACTCGGTGGACTCAGTTCACTGCAAGCGTGCCCTGTGTCTTGCTGTCTGTTTGGCTTGGCACACCTGCATGCTATCGCTCAAGTCCAGGAGTCCCAGCGTCTTTCATTTCTCCACGTTTCATCAGTATTCTAAGACCAAAGCCAAACGTCTCTTGCTCCTCAGCAGAATTGCCAGGACTTTTTCAGATGAACTTGATCTTTTTTATTTTTTTAGTAGCAGTGCAACCAACCACATGCAGAAAAAGAATCCTCATGGGAAGTATGATGCCGTAAATAGATATAACTATAGATGTTTTTTGAGATCTTTAGAAAGAGTGAGTTGGACAAGGAAAGAACTCTGTCAGACCTCTGAGTGGCACACTAGACAGGTTCCTCATATCCATGGCCTGAGCAGAAGTCCCAATCACATCTTCCAGGTCCTGGTTTCTATGTTGCCATCTCTGTTCTAGCCTCTGACACTCGGCTGGAACCGACTTCCTGAAAATCACAGCCAACATATTAGCTGTGAAGTTTTCACTTTATTGCCTTCCTTTTACAATGTTAATATTTTCATGTTTTTAATTTAGATTTCTGTTGTAAGGGGAACATTTTGAACTTTTGAAATTAGGTATTCATTTTTTTCTTTTGTGGGTCGTATTTATGTAGCAACATACACGCATAATTCCCATCAATCTATTATTTATAGCTCATCCAATGCATTCTAGTTCAGCATCAATACCTTCGTTTTCAAATCAGCATAGTCTAAACCTAGCACCATGTCTGGTGGAGAGTAGAAAGTAAATATTTGTTGAGTCTTTTAAACTAAGGGAAAGAGAAATACGGCGCTATTTTATAATAGAGGGCGTGTGGGAAGTGAGCACTAGAAAAATTAAATCAGACACGTTCCTCAGTTTGAACTTCAAATTCTAGGGGCCTTGTAGTGGTAAAGCAAGAGATGTAACTGTAAATATGATTATCTGTGTAAGCATGTAGGTATCCAGAATATTAGAAATTAGTATTTGAAAAAGGAAAGGGCTGTCGGTACAAACATTGGAAAGGCCACAGATAAGGTGCATTTCATGCGATGCTGGGCCTGTGGCCCACAGTGCTCACAAAGTATAAAGCAGAAGCTGCCAGCCAGTTCAGCAAGTCACTGTTGGCCAGAACGTGCTGATGAACACCGCTCTGTTCTCCCACAATGTCAGGTTTTATTGAGTAATTGAATACTGAAGGTCCAGGGATTTCAAAGGCAACAATCCTTAGTAATCTGGCTGAGGCAAGCACAGGTCCTTTCATTCCAATGATAATACCAGTTCTCCTATGCATCTCTCTCTCTCTCTCTCTCTCTCTCTCTCTCTCTCTCTCTCTCTCTGTGTGTGTGTGTGTGTGTGTGTGTGTGTGTGTGTGTGCGCGCGCGCGCTACAGAAGGGGATAGGAGCGGAGTAAAAAGCTCATGGCAGGACTCAGCCTGAACTCCCCACCCTCCACCCCTGCCCCACTGTCCTGCTGTTTGAGACAGCACAGAGCAGGGCACAGCTGACCTCAACAACTGTGCTTTGTATCCAGACAGATTTATAAACTCACTAAGAAGCTACCCACAACAGAAAAACCCAGGGCATGATTTTGCAATTTACAGAACAAATACTTTTACAAGTTCAAATTTTGGAAACCCTTGGAAACCCACATGAAAAACAGGATGCCCTCGTTTAAGACATCAAAGTAGCAAACCATGAAAGGAAGGCAACGTTGAGATTAAGAATTTCCTCCGAGCCAATCCTTGGGGCTGTGATGATGCAGGAGCTTGGTTCCAGAGCAGGGTCGGGGCAGTGGGGCTGTGTCTCAGAGGAGAATGCGTGCAGACAAAACTCTACAAAGAAGGTGGAGCCTGACGTTTTACTTACTTTCTGATTAGTTCATTGTTTCAAATGTCTACACCCCACCATTAGAGGACTCTTTGAACCAATGTAACGATGCAGACTCTACTGCCATGGTTTGTAGCATCCATGAAAAGGGCAATGGTGCTTTCCTTGGCAGGGTACCACTGGTCTTTGGTTCTGTTGGGTTTGAATGCTTTCCCATCGCCTGCCCTTTGGTTTTCTTTTTAATATTGGGATTATTTGACTGTAGACTCCACGGCCAAGTCTCATGTTCTCTGGCTCGATTTTCCTATTACTCATGGGAGACTCTGAACATGAGGAATGTAATGAGATGCTTGTATTATGTCTTCCTTCTTCCAGGCCATGAAAACTGGCCAAGAAAGTCCTGGTGAGATTTCTGTAGGGCAGAGCTGGACCCAATGCAGTGCATCAAGGAGGATCTGCTATGCCCAAGGAGGGAAGCTGGGTTAAAATTCAATTGTGAGGTGACTTGCACAGAATGGAGAAGTTCGTGTGGAGATCTGATAGTGAGCGGTGGAAATGAAGACTTATGCTTGGTCTAAGGGGGCAGCTGGGTTTGGGTCTTTGTAGTGCTGGGAGGGATGCAGATTTACTCCTATCTATCTTATGACCGTCCTAAAGAAGTTAGTTGTTTGAATCTTTAAACATTGGCAGCTAAAGGCGAGAATGACGGCAGTGCAGTACTCAGGAGCCTACTGAGAAGCTCTATCTAGCAGCTGACTGAGACAGATGCAGAGACCCACACCCAAACGCTGGATGGAGCTCAGGGGACTCTTACGGAAGAGATAAGGAAGGACCAAAGGCCCGGAAGGAAAACCAACAGAATCAACTGACCTGGAACACTGGGGGCTCCCAGAGACTCAACCACCAGCAAAGGAGCATACACAGGCTTGACTGAGGTCCTACGCACATAGGTAGCAGGCGTGGAGAGCTCAGTCTCCACGTGGGTCCCCCAATAACTGGAGCAGGGGCTCGAGTTGGGCAGGTTATCGACTGGCCATTCTTATAGTCTCTGCTCCATCTTTGTTCCGGGATTTATCTTAGACAGGGTCCATTTTGGTTGGATGTTTTGTGGGTGGGTTGCTGTTCTTCCACTGGGGGGTTCTGCCTGGCTGCAGGAGGTTCCATGTCCCTGCTGTTGGGCGACTTGATTCAGATCACCAGCATTATCTTTTGGGAGCCTCTCCCATCACTGGTCTCTGGGACTTTCTAGAGATTTCCCCAAAGCCCTACTCAAGGAAGCTGCAGATTTCCATTCACTCCTCTCTCTTGTCTCTTCCCACACTTGAAGCAACAGCACATGCTGGCAGGGGTGTGTACAAAGGAGAACACTCCTCCATCACTCGTGGGTTTGCAAACTTGTACAACCACACTGAAAATCAAACCACAGAGCCCTCCAGACAGTAGGAATACTTGGCTCTTGATGTCATCTGGTCACATACAAATCCTGATATACATGCGCATCAGCTGTGGAAGTAGGTACCCCTCCTCTCATTGACATGCATGTATGTCTATGTATCATGTGCATGAATTGTCTTCAGAGTCCAGAAGAGGGCGTTGGATCCTCTGGGATTGGATTTACAGGTGGTTGTGAGCCATAGTGTGGGTGCTGGGAATTGAACTCAGTTCTTTTGGAAAGGCAGCCAGTGCTCCTAACTGCTGAGCCATGTCCATCTCCAGCCCTCTTTTCAGTATTCTTAAATTAATCTCCCTGACTCTGAAGTTTGCTTTGATAGCCTAGGCCACACCTGCTCCCCTGATACAGATCCATTGGTTTATCAACAGATGGGAGATCCTATTCGTCCTCATCTGTGTTGGGAGCTCCTGACTCTTGCTACTGTGAGGTTCTGTGTCACAGGGATTTGTGGCAACTGACCTTGAGTTCTTCTGATGTAGGCAAATGTGTTTTGAGCTTTGATGTGCACGCATTGGTTTATTCTGAATTAATTCAACGAGCATTTCTTAAAGATTGGCATAGACCAGGTGTTTGATTAATCCCAGGAGAGAATGATGGATGAGGCATGAAGACATTTGTATCCAAAAATAAGATAGCTAACATTTATTGTGTGCGCTGGGTGTTAGGGAGTGAGTATTCTCTACAGGGATTGTATTTCCCTTTGACCACACAGTGGCTCCATGAGGTAGGTATTTTTTTTTCTAAGATCTCTCTCTCATTCTCTGTGTATGTGAGTCTTTGTCTCTTTTTCTCTGTCTCATTCTCTCTCTCTCTCTCTCTCTCTCTCTCTCTCTCTCTCTCTGTGTGTGTGTGTGTGTGTGTGTGTGTGTGTGTGTGTGTGTGCCCATGGAGGGCATGGGTAGGTGTTGGGTCCCCTGGAGATGGAGTTGTAGGTCATCATAGCTGCCCAGCATGGGTTCTGGGAATGAACTCAGGCTCTCTACAAGAGAAGTCAAGGGCTCTTTTCTACTGTACTGTCTTACATGAACGTGTAAGGAGCACGTCAAGTTTACACATTTTTGGGTGAGATCTGGAAGTCTGTAATAGTTGTTCTCTGCCAGAGAGGGCTTGCAGCAATCAGACCTCTGTTGATTTCAGAGCACAGGACTCAGGTATTTTTAGCTTGGGTCTGTTGCATGCCCCAAGTTCAATGGCATTCCTGGAGATACAAAGGAGTTCTGAGAAAATCAGAGGGAGGTGGGCAGTCATTCCCATGTGCTGTGCTTTGCAGTTCAAAACCCCAACATTTCTTCTGAAAAGCAAAGCAATCTGTTGGTGTATACAAGATACCTTAGAAATAAGTCTAATTACTGTTCATCAGAGAATCCAGTCTGAAAAAAGGACCAAAAGTACAGAAAAAGCTTTATGGTTGAGGATGATAATCGAAATGTTCTAAAAGGAAGTAGAGAATTCATGCCTACCAATCTCAGTTGTGTGAAGAACATGGAAACATCCTCCACCTACAATTTGCCTAATCTGCTTCATGAGCTCTTACATCAGGATCCTTCATCTTCATTCCATCCTGTGGTTCAAGGGATATCCTAAATGGATTCTTACTTGGTTAGTGTCTTAGGGTTTTACTACTGTGAACAGATGCCATGACCAAGGCAACTCTTTTTTTTTTTTTCTTTCCTCCATCTTTATTAAATTGGGTATTTCTTATTTACATTTCAATTGTTATTCCCTTTCCCGGTTTTCAGGTCAACATCCCCCTAACCCTTCCCTTCCCCTTCTATATGGGTGTCCCCTCTCCAACCTCCCCCCATTACTGCCCTCCCCCAAACAATCCGGTTCACTGGGGTTTCAGTCTTGGCAGGACCAAAGGCTTTCCCTTCCACTGGTGCCAAGGCAACTCTTTTTTTTTTTTAAAGATTAATTTATTTTATGTATATGAATACACTGTAGCTGTCTTCAGACAAACCAGAAGAGGGCGTCAGATCCCATTACAGATGGCTGTGAGCCACCATGTGGATGCTGGGATTTGAACTCAGGACCTCTGGAAGAGCAGTTGGTGCTCTTAACTGCTGAGCCATCTCTCCAGCCCCCAAGGCAACTCTTAAAGGAGTCATGTCATGTCTGGCTTACAGATTCAGAGGTTCAGTCCCTTATCATCAAGGCAAGAACATGGCAACATCCAGGCAGACATGGTGCAGGCAGGGATTCGAGTTCTACATCCTTGTCTGAAGGCTGCTAGCAGAATATTGTCTTCTAGACAGCTAGGATGAAGGTCTTAAAGCCCACACCCACAGTGACACGCCTACTCCAACAAGGCCACGCCTACTCCAACAAGGCCACCCCTTCTAATAGTGCCATTCCTTGGGTTGAGCATATGCAAATCATCACAGCTAGATTATCTTATCTCTGTCTCTGCTCTTAATCCTAACAAAGATAGTGTCTGAGTATGTGGAGGAGGGTAGGGGCACATTCTCCTGGTTATCAGTACCTTGGGAGCACCTCCACAGGTCTGTGCTCTATCTTCTGCCTCACTTTGTGGTAACGGTCTTTCCCTTAGCCATTGTGCTCTCCTCTGATGCTGACGTTTTGGAGGATGAGCTCATGGGGAGTTTTCTGAGCTCACTGGAGACCACTATGTCTATTTGACCCTACTCCGTCCGAGCTGAGATCTGGTAGGTTATCTCCTCCAACCCTACTCTTCATCAGGCCTTACTGTAGGCGAGTAGTCCTTACTTGCCCTCGGTCTACCCTCAGTGTCATTCAGCATTGTGTAAGGCAGCCTCGGGCCCATGCTGGTTCTCAGTGGCTGCCTTCCTCTGGGATGTGTAGGAAGACCAGCTCTTTGCTCTTCAGATGGAAACACTAGCTGAGGTAGCGTCTCTCCCTGGTTCCATGGTAGTCAGAGGTGCCAGTCAGTGGAAAGCCACCCTGGACCCTGTCCTGCTTCCAGGATTTTTCCTTCTAAAATGTCCCCCTTGTCAGGGTGGCAGAATTCTGGCTACTATTGTTTTCTTTCCTATTGTGTGGCTGTAGGTGTGACTGTAATACTAAAGGTGACTTTTAACCAGGCATGGTAGCGCTCACCTGTAATCCTTGCATTTGTGAGACCTGAAGAGAACCTGAAGTCCAAGGTCATTTTCAGCTACATAAGTTGGAGGCTAGCCTGGGCTACGAGAGACCTTATCTAGAAGAGGAGGAAGTAGAAGGAAAACAATGGGAAAAGAGGGTGATTTTTAAAATTATGGTCTATGGAAATGCCATTTGTATCTTTAATTAAAGTAGAGGTGTTCTAGAGCTGTCTTGACCATTAATGGGCAAGTAGTATAGAGGGCACATTGGGCAGAATGGTTATCACGGCTAGGGTAAAGGAGGCATACAGTGTAGTCACATCCTGACCTCCTCAGCCACGTCCTTTCCTTCTCTTTTCTTCCCTCCAGGCAAATGAGAAAGTGAATATGAAGCGGGACCACATAACACCTAAGGTCATCCACCCAATGGACTCTACTGCTTTGGGATGAAGGGCTTTCTTTATAAAGAAGATAAGTTTGAACATGTTGAGGAAGGGGAGTCATATGATGGACAGAGAAATGGTGTAGGGTACTGTGAGATTTGGCAAGAAACTAGCCTGGTAGAATTGGCTCACAGGGCTGTTGGTTCCCTTTGAAGAGGAATTCCTGGGAAGAGCCTGACTCCATAGTCAGCCTTGCTGTAGGTCTGCCCAGGGGCTGGATCAGGTGGCTACTGGCTCTCACCTCCTGTCTTACATAAAGGGCTCTCCTGGAAGGCCACACTCAGCTTGTTCAGCCTCAGCCATTTCTTGCAAGTCAGTGGCAGCATTGCAGAACGATCCTGCAGGAAACCACTGGAATATGTTTTGCAGACATCAGAAATACCCTGAGGAGAGAGTTAATGGGCAGGAACACAGCAAGCCTCTTTGTGCAAAGAGTAAGATGCTGAATGTATTTTATCTGAACAGTTTTCAACAAAGCCCCTGGAGATTGTTTTTATGTGGTTAGAAGTTTTTCATTAAAGAAGAAGTCTATTTTCTTTCCTTTTTCTTAATTTGAAGCACGATTTTTCCTCTTAAATATCTTTTGTCCCTGAAGGAAACCTCAGGCCAAACCCTTTATCTTCCATGGTCCCCAAACTGGAGTGGTTAATCAGGGTTGTAGATATGTCTGGATCAATGAGGCTTCTTTCTCTCCCCTTTGAGAATTTTCCCTAGGGGAAAAGCTCTTTTAACTAAATTTTCTTGTTAATAAGACACAGAAAGGGATAAAAATCCCATTAAGTGATCTTGGGGACGTCTTATGGATTAAACAAGGCAGAACCTACAAAAGTCGTGGGGTGGTGTGGGATTTGGCCTTGAAGTGGGAATTAGACTGAGGTAGAGGCTCTGCCTGGGGGTCAACATTGAAGCAGGGTCCCTGTTCCATACGTCCTCAAGTGCCACATGTCTCAGCCAGACATTCCCCTGGAGGGGCATCTTCAGAGTGCCTTTGCTCTCTAACTCTCTCTAGTGCTCAGGATTGAACCTAGGTCCTTCAGGGAGCATTTTACCCCTGAGCTATATCCCCGGCCCCATTCTACATCATTGCTTTTCTTAAATTTATGTTTTTGTATTGAACCCAAGTCACCAGTTTTGAAGGCAAATGCCATCTAGGCCTGCACCAGTCTTCTAACAATATATTTTTAGACAAGATGTCAGCTATGCTCCTTTGAACTCACTGTGTAGCCCAGGCTGACCTTGTAAGTATGAGCTCCTTGCCTTGGTTTCCTGAGTAATTGGATTAGAGGCAATGATTTAATCGTTGCCTCAACATAATAAAAGGTGTACATCACCCACAAAGAACATACTGAGCGGTCAAGAGCTAAAAGCCTTCTCTTTGAGAAGTGAGCCAAGACACATGTGCCCAGTTTCTTCACTCGGATTCTACTTGTACTGGAAGTCCTAGCCAGAGCAATCATGCAAGAGAAAGAAGTAAAAGACAGAGACTATGAAATGGAGGATGTCAAAATGTCAGTGTGCAAGATGACATGATGTTCTATATAGGAAATCCCAAAGACTCCATCAAACAAGCATTATACCTAAGTAACAAAGTCAGCAGGCTTATTCTCAATTGACATCACATAAAGTCTTGTGTTTGAGAACTTCAGTATCCCATATATAAGATTTTACAGTGACTATACCTACTCTTAGCTGTTAAATGATGGCAAGTAATTATTAGGAATTTGGAAGCAATGGACCCTGGGATAAATCCCCATACCATTCCTAGGTAGTTGTAACATTAGGAAGTATTTTAATGCTTTACTTTCTTTTATAGATTGGTTCTGATAATATAATGTAAAAACTGAGAAAATTAGAAAATATATCAAACTGGGTAAGCCAGTTTTAAATAGTAAGAATGACGTGTATGGTACAATAGGCACCAAGTGTTAATGCATTAGTGTGTATTCCAGTCATTGCACACACACCATGTCCTGTTCTGGAATATCTATGATTTTGCTTGTGTTTAGAGTTCCAACCAGCACTGCTACAGTTAAGAGTTGAAGTATCAACTATACTCACTACACACAAAATTTTTTTAAATTAATTAATTTTTGGTGCGTGCGTGTGTGTGTGTGTGTGTGTGTGTGTGTGTGTGTGTGTGTGTGTGCATGTGTGCATGCATTCTGCCTATGTGTATGTATATATTTGTCATGTTGTGGTACCCATGAAGTTCAGAGGAGGGCACTAGATTCTCTGAAACTGGAATTATGGATGGTTGTGAGCCATCACGCGGGTGCTGGGTGTCAAACCTAGGTCCTAAACAAGAACAAGTTCTTAACTGCTGTGCCATCTCTCCAACCTCTGATGATCGATGTGTTTATTCACTTGACTTAATCAATCCATAGTGTATATGTGGACAATAATTTCACTTAATATGCCATGAATTATAGTTATTAATATAATGTATAATATTTGGTTATATAATGTATAACAATTATAGTTGCTAATATTTTTAGAAAATCAACCGTCTTCTCTAATTCACAGATACAGAAGGCTAGCTAGGACTCTCACAAACTGCCGTCACAGGGAGAATTTAAATGTAGATTATAGGACACGCTTTTGAATTATCAGTTGCCATTCAGCTTGCGGTACAAGCTCTTCTGTTTAGTGTTGTGTATATGTGTGAGTGCCTGTGAGTTGGAATTAGCTAATTGGGCTGATTGCCCTGTTAGCTAACTGAGTTCTTAGGATTCCTATAAGGAGTAGCTTCTGTTGGCTTCTTTCTCTTTAACTATTTTTGAACCCTACCCCACCCACAGAGGGGCAATGTCTTGATACTTTAGTTTTTGTACTCATGCAAAGGGGGAACAGACCTCAAGGACACATCCAAAGCTACCTCAAAGGCCTTTCCAAGGAGAGAGAATACAGAGTAACTCCTAGAATGGTCCTCCTAGATTCTGATTCTGTATCAAAAGGAAAGGATGTGGCAGAAACACGAGAAGGATAGAAATCCAGCAGTCCTCGACTTGGAAGCACAGTCAACGTGTCACAAAGTGCTGTGTTCTGAGAAGTGCACCCACATGCTATGGATAATAGCAATATAGCATAAGCAACCACCGTGGAACATGTAGCCTGCTGTTGACTGGAACACTGTGTGATGGTTTGAATAAGAATGTCCTCCCTACCCCCAGGCTCATATGTTGCTTAGTCCCCAGTTGGCAGACCTGTTTGAGAAGGACTAGGAGCTGTGGCCTTGTTCAGGGAGGCTTTGAGATTTCAAGAGTGATGCCATTCTCAAGAGTGTTCTCTGTTTCCTGCTTGTGGATATGGATAGATGTAAACTCTCAGTGAAGCAATACAGTCTGAGCCAGGGTTGATGATTTAGAAGCTCCCTGGAGTGTGGCCAGTAGGAATCTGCATTTAGAGCCAGAAGAATCTAGGTCTAATGTCTGGGGTTGAGGGTAGCAACCAAATTCAGAAGCTCCATGGTGCAAGATTCTCCTGTGATTTTTTTGTTTTTGTTCTATTCTGGATGGATAATAGACAGAGGTGTATAGATAGATAGATAGATAGATAGATAGATAGATAGATAGATAGATAGATAGATGGATGGCTAGATAGATAGATAGACAGACAGAGAGACAGAGCAAGCATTTTTTGCTTGCAAGCATTGTGATATGTTTTTTAATTCATTGGCATATTTTCAAATGTGACAGTGGAATAAAAGCCTAATATCTCTCTCCCTCCCCCTTCTTTCTCCTCCCACATTTGTGCATGTGTGTGTGTGTGTGTGTGTGTGTGTGTGTGTGTGTGTGTGTGTGTACATGCACACATGTGTGGTAATGTTGAGACAGAAATAGACAGAGGGAACCTGAAGAGAGAGTCAACAATTCCTTGCTCTCCCCTTTGGTCCCTTCCTGACTGGCCAGGCTGTGTCGTAGCACTTAACATCTCCTATAAGAATGCTACAGCCACATTCTGCAGATCTCTTCATCTGGCTGCTCTGCCAAGAACATATGTTTCTCTGAAGCAAGAAGGAAATGATCAAAAAGGAGGGGTAGAGAGCTTATCTTTGACTTTCAGCCCATTCTGCCTCATTTTCTTTGGACCTTCTGTCTAATTGCTTCAGGGATTCTGACTCAATGACTAATTAGTGCCTATACTCACAGATGATAGAAATAAGATATTTGAGAAATCAGATTGGATCCATCTGCTGGAACTGAGCAGAAATTCATACTAATCTAGAATAGTGGCTTCCAAATGTCTTTCTGAACAGGCACTCGTCCACCAAGAAATACTGAAGAATTCCACATGTAATGTAGGCAGCTCTAATGACCTGTGGGGGAGATTTTGTTTGTGTGTTTGTTTGAACGTTGCTGTTGTTGTTGTTGTTATTGTGTGTGTGCATGTTATAGGGTCTCATGTAGCCAATGATAGACTTGAACTCCGATATTCTGCCTCTACTTCCTGGTGAGATTGAAGACATGTGCTGATGTACCCAACCACTAGTAGTTTTAAAGCGTAGGCCTGTTTGATGTCTTGTTTAGTTATTTTAAACTGTAATATTATCAGTATCATCATCATGACCATCATCATATTTTTATGAGTGGGGGAGGGACATACCCACGAATGCCATAGCGAATCTATGGAGAACAGAGGACAAAGCCGTAGAGTCTGTTTTCTCCTCCCACCTGTCTGTGGGTTCCAAGGACCAACTTCGGGCCATCAGGTTTACAAGGGAAGTACATTCCACCTGCTCAGCCATCTCACCAGCCCTGATTTAAAATTAGTGTGTATTTACTCCATTATGTGGGCTTTGAAACTTTACTTTTAATTATTTTAGACCGCATTTCACCATTTTTAACTAGAGGGGTAGTGAAAGAGAATATAAGGCTTGCTTACACACGGAGGGAGTTGGAGAACATTAGGGTCATTGAAACAGATGGGTAGAAAGACAAATACTGAACATCATCACTCATTTATGGAAAAACGAAGATAATCATGGAGAAGCAGAGTCAGTCAGTGGCTGGAGATGCAGCTGAGTGGCAGAGTGCTTGCCTAGATCCTGAGTTATAGTCCTAGGAATACACAGAAAGAGAGAGGGAAGGGAGGGGAGGGAAAGAGAAGGGAAAGGGGAGAGGGGAGGGGAAGGGGAAAGGGAGGCATAAAGACAGGACAGGAGAGTAATAGTCACTACCTACTGTGAAGATGAGCAACAGAGAAAGGCTTAATAAAGCATTCGATTACATTTGAATGGCAGGAACATTCTGCTGTTCTGTAGCACAGTGGGGTCTCCATAAGTCAGCAAACACTTGTGACACTTTTCAGAATAACTCAAGGAGAATTCACAGCATTTGAGATGAAAATACCAGTTACTCTGAGCTGACCATTATATATGTTGCATCCCATAAATATTTTGTCAACAAAGATAAATACAAGAAATAGACATAAATAAGTATATATATATTAAAATAAACACGTATGTGTGTGTGTATATATATATATATTTTTTTCTCAATAGTGTCTTACTAATTCAGAATGGCCTCAAACGTATGGTCCCTCTGCTTCAACCTCCGAAGACCTAAGAGATTACAAACTTATATGGCCACCCGTATCTAAATTAAATATTTTGAAGTGTGTTCTGGAGGATACATTTAAAATCAAGATGAAGAGTTGGGTTGGGCAGTGGTTCCGTTTGTGGAATGCTTGCTTAGCATGCATGAAGCTCCGGGTTCACTTCTCAGCATCCCATCAACCAGGGTCATGGTAGTACATGCCTGTGGTACCAGCCCTGGGGAGGTAGAGGTAGGAGGATCAGAAGTTCAAGAGCAGTCTTGGGTACATAAGTTTGAAGTCAGACTGGTCTGCACGAGACACTACCTCAAATATAGCAAAGAGAAAGTAATACCAAACTGAGACCTTATAGTTTGTTTGTTTGTTTTTAATCATCAGAGTTGTTCTCTAAGGCCTCCAATCCAATTCTATTTGCTTTTCTATTTCATTAAAGCTATTCTAGCCTATTTATCAATGTTAGTCTAACCTCAAAAGGATTTCATAACCCACTCATGCAAACCTCAGATCCAGCACAAGGGTGGAGTGAGCAGTGTAGACTAGACATGGGGAAGCACAGTCTTTCTCCAGTGCCTGTGCTCCACCAGCCCGGGGCTGGGTGCTCCACTAGAGGGCTAGGGTGAGTCCCAGATCTATGCACATATAGCTGAGTTGGTACCAGAAATTCTAGGATGCAGATGAGAAGAAGGTGGCCAGCATAGTCACTACCCAAGGATGGGCACAGCCCCCTCAGCTGTGGGTGATACTGCATGAAGTCATCACCTTAAGGTCTGAAAGCAATGGACCTGCCACACAGAGGGACATCACTGTCACCCCAGAACATCTGAACATGTTTCACTTGGCAGGATCAAGTGTTGTCCCATGCCAGCACCCTCTGTTTCCCACTTCCTGCCTTTTGGTGACAGCATAATGAGTTTAATGAAAACCACCAGAGTGGAAACGACAGGCTTTCAAACAGCAGTCACCAAGTTTAGAACCAGGGGCAGGAAACACCACATCCTGCTCACATGCCTGCTTCTGATCAGGGCCAGTTGTCTTAGCCACCCCAGACACAGAGCATCCCAGGCTTCCTGATAAGAGCTGTGCTATTCCCAACTTGTAGTTTTGCAACCCCGGTTGCATATCACCTACATTCAGTGACACACATCTCTGCGGTCATGGGGATATTTCACATGTTTTATAGTGTTTTCAGTGGCCCATAAGCCCATAACTCAGCAATAAATGCAGGGCATGGAGTTGGTACCAGATCTCATGAGATCAGATTTTCATGATCTCAAGGGACAGAAATAAGGGGTTGGGGTCAGATAACTTCCTGGCAAGATGAGGTCCTTGAGGATGCAGGTGTCTCTGTTCTGTATGTTTCTATCTCTGCCTGAGCCCTCTGTCCTCAGCCACTGCTTCCTGAGCTCAAAGTGACAGCCACAACTTCTATGGGACAGGTGGCCCCTCTTCTGAGAGATGCCTAGAAAGTCAGAAAAGCAATATGCATTACTCTGAGAGCATTTCCAGAGGCTGACTCTGCCGGTCGGGTGGTGAAATGAGTCCAGGCAATGTATCGTATTCTGGCTCTGGGCTAATTGTCCAATGTGCCAATTGTCCATCTATATATATATCTATATGTTTATCATCAATCTTATCCATTTATCTGCAGTCTATTACCTCTCTTTGCATTATCTATTTACTTATCCACCAGCTGTTATCTATTGATACCTATTATCTATCATCTATCTCTACGTATTTGTCTGTCTGTCTGTCGTCTGTCTGTCTGTCTCCTGTTTTCCTGAAGATGGTTTGTGAGCAGGGACTGTTAAGGCTACTAGTCTCAGGAGTGATGCATAAATATAGTAAATTATCCTCAGTCTCAAGTGTGTCAGTCTCATGCTGGGACACACATCCCTCCATGTCAGTGTAACAGTTAAATGCTAGGTGGAAAATCCATTGGGAGCCCAGTCAAGTGGGAACCCAGCTGACTGGCCAGCCAAGGAGAAAGGCAGTGGGAGAAAGCTTCTAGATGAGATTTTAGCTGATGAGTTCAAGGTAGCTAGGAAGTAGCGAGCAATAGAAGGGGCGGGGACAGAAGTAGAAAATATTCTTCAAGTCATACAGAGGATTAGAACACATCGTAAACGATGCGAGGTAATGGGGTGGAGGATGAGGCTGGGGAATTGGATGGTGTTGGAGTACGAGTCTTGTAGTCATGGTAGATAGGATTTAGATTTTTGATGCCGAATTTGAAAGGTCTAGCTTCCCACCTCTCTCTGGTGTTTCCTCTTCTTCCTATTGTGTTACACACTAGGGATTCTTTTTGTTTTCCCATTTTTTATTAACTTGAGTATTACTTATTTACATCTCGATTGTTATCCCTCTTCCCGGTTTCTGGGCCAACATCCCCCTAACCCTCCCCCTCCTTCTATATTGTTGTTCCCTTCCCCATCCTCCCCCCAACAATCATGTTCACTAGGAGTCCACACACTAGGGATTCTTGAACATGGGCCAGAATCACAATCTTAAAAAAATCTTTGTGTGTGTTTGTATGCATGGAAGCATATGCACACACATATGTGCTTGTCATGGCACGCATATGGAGGTCAAGGGACAACCTCAGGTGTCAGTCATTGTCTAACATCTTGCTTGAGACATGCTCTCTTTGTTGCCCGCCATTGCGTAAGGCAGGCTAACTGGCCTATGAACTTTGAAGGGTTTTCAGGTCTCTGCCTCCTCACTTGCTGTAGAAGCACTGGCATTATAAGTGTATGCAACTGGACCTGCTTTATGTAGTTTCTGGAGACCTGAATACAGGTCCTTACATTTACACAGCAAGAGTTTACCTTTTGAGGCACTTCCTCAGTGGCTTTTTTTCCCCCTGAAAACAACGTTCTGGGCTCCATCCCAGAATTCCAGTTTCAATAGGTTTGAAAGTGTCCTAGAATGTGCATTGCTGATGGTGCCGGTCCTGAAGTCCCAAGGTGAGAACCACTGCAGTAAACTGTATGAGATCTACCTCTATCTACAGAGACACGGGGCTATCCAAAGGTGTATATGGCCAGTCTAACCTCTCTCCACCAGCGGATGTAGCCTAGCTTTATGTTTTCTACATGTGTTCTCAAAGGAGATAAAGGTGCGGGGAAGTAGGACCAGGATGTGTCTTGCGCTGGCTTGTTGGCACTGTACATGCATCCAAGCAGAGATAGTTTGGGGAACATTCTGGAGGCAGGCTGCCCAGCAGGAAATTGGACAAATTGCTTATCTCCACTAAGCCTCAATTTCTGCATCTACAAAGTGGGTCTAATGATACCTGTGTTGGAGGATTCCAGGCAAGCTTACTGGCAGACACGCACTCAGCATGCTCAGCAGCGTGACAGACACATTGGGGAAAGCTCAGCAGAGGGCAGATGTCATTCATCGATGAAACATTTTCAAAATGGCCCTTGAAAGGAGACAGAACAATGTGTGTTTGGGACAATGTGTCCCAGAGAAGGCTCTGTGGAGAGGTCCTGGTTGCCATGGAAGCTAACCCCATGATTAAAGCATGTCCACACAAACCAGAGCTAGGTTCAGTTTTGGTGCCTCTGTTCTCCAATTTTGTCCAGACAGAGTCTGAATATGCACATCCATCCTGACTGTAGTTCCCAAGGGACACTTTGAAAGTCAGAAAAGCTGTCCTTCAGATGGTAGATTTAGGGTGAGCCGTTCCTATTCTAGCTGGTTTCTCACTTGATAACAGGCTACGGTTAGAGCAGAATTTGATCCTCTTGAATTTTATGATTGATTTGCATAGTAACTAAACACTTTAGGTTTTGAGAGTTCACAGCCTTGCCCTAGCTTGAGTTTGCTCTCTTTGTTTTGTGTTTGTGATTTGAGGTATGGTCTCTCTGCTTCCTACTCCTGCTACAGTGCTTGCTACCCGCTGCCATGACACCCCATCATGATGTACTCTTATCCCTCTAGAACAGCGGTTCTCAACCTGTGGGCCAAGACCCTTTTAGGGTCAAATAACCCCTTTCACAGGGGCCATCTTAGAGCAATGGAAAACAAAGATATTTCCATTTCCATTTGTTATGAAGTAGCAATGAAAATAATTTTATGGTTGGGGTCATCACAACCTGAGGGACTATATTAAAGGGTCACAGCATTAGGAATGTCAGAACACGTCGCTGGAATAGTAAGACCTCCAAGACTCTTTCTTCTGTGAATTGCTTTTGGTCATGTTATCTTATCACAGCAGCAGAAAAATAACCAATACAATCACTGAGTCATCTTGCCAGCCCACTAGGCACAATGTACGTGTAATCTCAAGATCCCAGCCTCTCCGTAGCTGTATCTTGCACAGTGAGATGCAGAGATAACTGTTAATAAATCAGGAATTCATTGTCTGTTCAGCCCTGAGGTACGTGCTTTTGGGGTTCAGGAGAGGTCTTGTTCTTTGTCCTAGAACTTCAGTTTTGGTCTTATTTAGATGAATACAGTGATTGTGTGAGCTGAGTACCAAACATTGAATTAATAAATCCTGTTTTCAAAATCTCGGCCTGGAATCCCCTTCTTGTTCTTTTCAATGATTCAAATCCTTCGTACATTTAAAATTCCACTTAATGCCCCACTGCTTACAAAATGCCGTTCCCAGGAGAGCTCTGGACTGGGAGGACAGAGACCAGCAAAGGGTCTGCTATTACTCATCTTTCTCTTCCTCTCCCTATGGGGACTGATTTGCTTGGAGGTCTTGGAGAACTACTGCGGGCCAGTAGATCAAACACTTCCACCATGATTTGTTGATTACAAGTTTAACCACAGAGCAGAGAGGCACACGGCAGGTCTCTAGGATAGAAGGTATAGATACTGGAGTGCTAGCATGCCAAGGTCTAAGTCCAGTGTCTCCCACTGATGGCAGCATCTAGATTCAGTCTTAAAAGGAGCCAGAAGCTGACTCTATTAGGGGCAGGGAGAGCCTCTCAAACTCATCTCATGGGGTTGGGGATTTAGCTCAGTGGTAGAGCACTTGCCTAGGAAGCGCAAGGCCCTGGGTTCGGTCCCCAGCTCCGAAAAAAAGAAAAAAGAAAAAAAAAAAAAAAAACCTCATCTCATGAGTGTGGGAAGGATGCGTACACAGGGCAAGAGCCTCAACTTCTCTTTTCTTCTCTTCCCCCTTTCCTCCTTACCCTCTCTTCCACTGCTCTGTCCCTCCCTTTTCCTTTCCCCTTCTTCCTTCCCTCTCTCCCTCCCTCCCTTCATCCTTTCCTCCCTCCCACAGTTGAAGATTGAATCCAGGACTTTGAGTATGCTAGGCAAGCACTCTATCACTGAACTATATTCTCTACCCCCATCTTCATTTAATATATGTAACTTTTATCCTACATGAAAGGCTCACCCACACTTAGGCAATAAAGCTGTAAGAGCAGATATTAAATATGTGTGTTTATATGCGCACGTTAGGCAAATGGGTAATCAAGGAAAACTCCCGTTGCCAGCGAAGATATCTTTCTGTGTAAATGACAGGGGCTGGGATAATATGTACAAGGGATATTATTAATGGTTGAGACTGAAGTCATGAATGCTCAAAAAAGCAATTCTTTTTTGCTTAGCCGGGACCCTATAAAATAAATTCAATAACAATTTTTTTTCATCTACCTCCATGCTTTTAAATATATAATAACACATAAAACAAACGGGATGACGGAGAATCACTGAATGCAAAGTCTCATGGAAATTTATGAACCAACTCACAGTTCACCACGGGCAAATCAGTGGTGCTGTCGAGCTTGCCCGAGTCTTCAGAGTATGTTTCAAGGTCTTCTCTGGAGACCCTCAAAGGGTGAGCTTCGGTGTGGGGAAGGGCTGGACAGGTGAACACTTGCTGGATGTCTACAGATGTCTGTACTGGGCTGAGTGCTTCTGAGCTGGTTGACCAAAGCAGCTTCATACGGTTGTGTTATGTACCTTAGTGGTAAGGAAACTGAAGCCTGAAAATTAAATAGCAAGAAATAAGCAGAGAGAATCCCACTGCTTCTATTTTTTCATATATATATGTATGAAAACTTTCCTTCTATCTGATTTCTTCTCCCCTCCCTCCCCCCCTTTTTTTTGCCACAGAAGCTCCCATAGCCCAGGCTGACCTTCAGCTTTCTTCTCACCTAAAGATAATCTTAATTCTTTGCCTTTCCCTCCGGAGAGCTAGAATTACAGGTACGCACCAGCATACTCAGTTTCTGCAATGCTCGGTGTTGGACCCTGGGCTTTGTGCATGATAGGTTAGCACTTTACCCTCTGAGCTACATTCTTAGTTTCCTGGCTGTGAGTTTTCCAACCTTCTCAGGGGCTCCTACTGGAACAAGTGCTAAAAGAGGCGTGTCTCTTACAGGGAGTGCCAGAGGCAAGCACCTGGACATCCCTGGCGGGAAGAGAGGTGAGAATAAATTTCTGATGGAGGAGGAGAATCCTAAGCTTCCAAAGTAAATATTCAACAGCGGAGTCCTCACACATAGCAGTGACCTGGAGGTGACTTGGTTCCCGTGCCAGTTGAGGGTTATGGTCTTATAGCGGATAAGAGCTGTGGGCTACGAAGACGTAACAGGGATCCCGCACAGGTCAGGTTGTAGCAAGACATCCCTGGATATCCTGCATGGGGACACTTACTGCGAGACATAGTTCAACTCGTCATAGACAGAGCCTCTGCTGCTAATATCATGGTTGAACTCTCCACCCCGGTCAAAGAAGTAGAGGGACCTCAGCCTGGGCACATCTGGTTGACTGGTATTATCTAAAAGACATGGGTCTCTGCTTCCCCAAGGAGGCAAGGAAGTGTCAGATCTGGGGAGATGTGATAGACCAAAGGTCTCCAGGCATTTCTTGTAGGGTAGATGCCTGACATATGACACAGAATGGGTTTGGCTCAGAACTGTGGTCCGAGTCTCCTCCCATTGGCTGTAGGACATACCAAGGCCAAGTTAGGATCAGACCCCACCCTTCTCTTAGAGCCAGAGGCTCTGGATATGGTGAGGGTGGGAAAGGAAGGTTTCACAGCCTCTGCTTCAGACCACATCCCGATGCTTACAGTCCTCGGTCTTACTTCTGCTCCTGTCTCCAGACCTGTAGTAGAGGTCCTAGCCTCAACAAGGCTCGCATGCGACTGGCTGAGAAGTTTGTCTTGGAAAGCTGAATTCTTGCCTTGTGTAATGAAATTCATGGTGCAGATCCCAGGCCCCTACACTCTGGGCAAGGACAGTACTGCAGCAACCCTTGCTCTGCCCCAGCTGGATGCTAGCCCGTGCTCTCCCTGCTGCACTCTTCTCTGGACCTCTTGGGAGGGTGACAGATGTGAGAGGCTTGAAGAGGGAAGGCTGACTGGAGTAGTGAGGTTTGAATACATGGCCTTTCTCTGTCACTCTGTTTCTCTCTCTGCCTGCCTCTCTCTCTCTCTCTCTCTCTCTCTCTCTCTCTCTCTCTCTCTCTCTCTCTCTCTCTCTCGTAAAAAGATGACAGAGGACATAGTTTTGACATTCTGTAGTCAAAGATATAGACCTCCGCTACTTGTTTGTTTGCTTGCTTCCTTGTTTTGTTGCAATGTTAAGATCTCCAATTTTATTTCAAATTCTCTTTAAACTGCTTTATCTCCTCTTGGAACTGAGTTGTACTGAGCTTAGAGTGATAGGCTGCACAAGTGAGTCCATAACATCTGTTGTATAGAATGGCACAAAGGGGTGCGTGGGTACGACTGCATATGACTGGCTTTGGATGCCTGAGTAGTAGGCAAAGGAGGTACCGTAGCTGTGACCTGCAGGACGTAGGTCCTCCAGATAACGAGAAAGTGCAACCTGCCTGTTCGTACTCTCAGGACAATATACAGGACCAGCACATGCAGGGAAGGTAGTATGAAAGAGAAATTGTTCAGGTGGTTTGTTAAGATGGGGAAGAAACTTGAGTCAGAACCCTGAAATAGAGGAGAAACTGAACTCTACTCTAATTGTTTCAGGACTGATGGGGATTTAGAGTCAACAGTAAGGTGAAGGAGTATGTTAGGCAGGGTTCTTTAGATGAACAGAACCATTAAAATGTCTAACTGATAAAAATGAGACTCACTAGAATGTCTTATGGAGTAGGGCCTAAGTGGTCCAACAATGGACATTAACATCAAGCTAGAGAGCTTGAGAGCCTGACAGCTGCTAAGTGCACAGGGCTAGATGCCTCAGCATTCCTGATGTGTGCTAAAGGACTGGAAGAACCCGGAGAGCCACTGGTATTCAGTCCATACTGGGGAGAAGAAGAAAGAAAAGAGGGTGGGAGGATAAGAGGAAAAGGGGGGGAGGGGGAGGAGGAGGAGGAGGAGGAAGAGAAGGAAGAAGAGGAGGGGGAGGGGAAGGAGGAGGGGGAGGAGGAAGAAAAAGCAGAAGTAGATATATTTATCAGAAAGAACAAAGGGAAGCAAACAAATCATGCTGATGTTTTCCTCAGACCTCTTTATATCTGTGCTAACCCTATCTTATTTTGGGGGAAGGGTTTTTCCCCCTAAGTTAATTATTCCTGGAAATGTCCTCACAGACTGTCCAGAAGCCTGTCTCTTAGCCAATTCCCGATCCTGTGAAATGGACAGTCAGCTTTAGCCATCAGAGTGCATGGGGATTGCCAAGAGAGATGTAGTTAGATACAGATATTGAGGAGAGAGGAGAGGAACGTGGTTAGATCTCAAGGGTGGGTGAGGAAGAGCTTGGTTGAATAGCCAAGTATAAATAGCAAGGATTCTCTGTAACTAGTGGCAGAATTCTTTACTTAAAATGGGCTCCAGATTAAGTTTGATCAAAGAGGGGTCTTGGCCAGTAGTCAGTCTGCATCTGAGGTCAAATGAGACACATTTGGTGTGGGGGTGGGAAGGCTGTGGAGAATCTTAATTCTGGGCCAGTCTTCATCCTAGTTTGAGTTGTGGAACCTGAAGGCCAAACATTCATAAATAAACATGTGTTTGTAGTTTAGCTAGAATTAGGCTTCCCTGGTTAGTTTTCACTGTCAATTTGACACAACATAGAGAACATGGGAAGAGGGGGCATCAGTTGAAGAATCACCTTGATCAGATTGGCTTGCGACCGTGTCTATGAATGTTTTGATTGAGGACTGATGTGGGAGGGCTCAATCCATTGTTGGGTGGTGCCATTCTCAAGAAGATGGGCCAGGGCAGTATGTGACAAAGCTAAGTCAGAGAGCATGAGACAGAGAGCAAAGCCAATAAGCAGCTCTTCATGGTTTCTGCTTCGGTTCCTGTCCTGAGTTCTCTCCACAATGGTCTGTGACCTGGATGCTTATGTTGACAGAAACCCTTTCCTCCCCTCCCCTTGGTCAGAGTGTTTTATCACAATAGCTCAAGCATCATGGCGGTAGGAAAGCAAAACACCAAGAGGTGATAATGAAGACTTGGGTCAACCTGACTTAGATTGGCTCAAACTTTAAGAGTCAGATGCCAGATGGTTTATTGCCAGCATATTTAACCACAGTGCAGTTTGGGGGGGGGGGGAGTCCTGGTGTAATACAGTTTCCAGGCACAAGAAGGCATAACTACACTGAAATCCAACTCCATGTGCATACCATTTCTTCCAAGAGGATAGGTGCTAAAGGTAGGCTACTCTTATTAGCTGAAGAGCCCAAGGAAGGGACTTGTAGGTCTTGGTCATACAGAGAGCTGGAAGTCATTTGGGCTGTTAGATATCTCAGATTGTGGGAGCCTGAGGAGGCCCCTGATTATACAGATAGTGTAAGGACCATTTAGACCACTAGCCACTTCCATTTCAGATTGTGGAAGCTTGATATGTCCTGGACCTTCAGATAGCACAGATCACTGGGCTATTAATCACCTCCTTGTCCTAGCCTTCTGAGTAGAAATACAGGTTTTATATCCTTTCCTTTAAGAGGAAAAATCTGTATGCTTAAGATTCCTGGATACTCCAGCGATCTGTGGGCATAAGGACCCTTCGCTATCAATACAAATTAGAACACGGGCCATTAATTGCTGTGTGTTGTGGTTTTTATAAGTATGACAGTACTGAGAGAGAAGGAACGGGAGGGGATAGGAACCCTCCCATGTCCTTCTGGCCTCTTAAGAGGTCTTTAGCAGAACAGTCACATCCACCTGCTCAACTTATTGATCCTTATATTCAGCCTGGGGCCTCCGTGTCATCTTGGCTAAAAAACACTTCTTGACTAAATGAATACATGGAATACTTTTGAGCCTGTTCTGATATTCCTGTCTCCACACAGGGGACTGGAAATCAAAGAAGCAAACCTTCTCCCTGCCCCCATCTTACAGGAGCTTACAAATGAAGCAAAGAACAGATCTGTGATAACAGCAGGATCCCCAAACTAAGACAGTACACACAGGAGATGGGTGCAGGGTGTTACCCTAGGGGCACTGCAGAGGGGAGCAGGTGCCTCAGAGGGCTGGGAGGAGCCCTAGTGTGGCCCTGTAGACAGCTGTCTGCATTTTTGTTCTCCTTGTGAAATACTAAGCTTTCTCATTTGAGCCTTCAGTTGGAAGAATGTGTAACTTCTTTTGTTTTAAAGAAGCATTCTTTAATTTAAAACTGCGATGTTTGTTAAGATGACTTCAATTTGACTCTTTAATAAAAGCTATATTTAGCAGTTATGTGAGTCCTTATTATGACCTGGTACCATTGTACAATTTGTCTTTCTTCCTTGGAACAAAGTCACAAGTCTACCTCATTTACAGGTGAGGGAAAGGACTCAGGAAGGATGTGAATAAGTATGGTCTAAGGTGCCTTGTTGGGGCTTCTGGTGGGTTCCAGAGAATGCCATTTGGATCCCTTCAGCTGGATAGTCTCTAAGGCACCCCCTCACCTTGAAAAGAGTTTCCTTAGCTCTTTAGCTTCTGAAAAAGAGCTCAGGACTCATTTAGATGACAAAAGGCATGGTTCTTTTACCAAATAGATTAGATTCCAAACTCAAAAGAGCCAACCTTTGGGCATACAGACATTGGGCCATTCTCTGAAAATAACCAGAAGATTATCCATGCGCCGTCTGGCCATGCCAGAGACCTAGAAGTTCATGGAAACAGTCGCACTTGCTCCCTCCTCTCTGGTGGAGAGGAAGCTTGGCAGAAACCATGAACAATGTGTTTTCACTCTACAGGGAATATTGCTTGTAAGGTATAGTGGAAGACAATGTCTCTTACACCCTTTGGGGTGTGTTGAATTATTCAAGTCAGTATATGTTGTGCATTCCTAGAGAAAAAATTGAAACCCTAAGTAAAATAAAAGATACTCCCACAAAGTTCCTCTGTTTTAATAGGTGAATGCTCAAGCCCAGCAGGACCCACAGGATTCATGGAATCCATGGTGGTAAGAACCCTTTTGGCATCAGACACAATCCGGTCTGTTCCATGAAATGCATCTAGGACATTTTCCCCCTGAAGCAAAGTTCTTCTGAATGAGAACACAGTGTATTTGTCCCTTAAACAAGAGTGCAGATCTCAGAAGTTCAAGGAAGGCACAGTGACACAAAGACATTTGGTGTCCCCCATGTGAACATAAGAACGTTGCTTGGGACCTCTTCTACAAGAAGCTTGGCCCCAACAGGCAATCTCTGTATTAAATTATTCTAGACAAACAACCAGAAGATCTTCATGTCCTCTTGCCAGATCAAACAGGACACTCAGTTGTGAGATAAACGATGAAAATCTGCTACTTAGTCAACTGACAACTGATGCAGGAAACCTACATTTTTCCTTGCTAAATCTTCATTCTTAACACAAAAGCCTCAGTTTTCAAGCTCCTCCTTTAAAATAAAATAGTTCAGCAACTCCTGGTTTTTCTTCTTGAGAACTTTGGGAGAAGATTCTGGAAAAACATAAATCCCCCACACCCTTGTTTCCTTCAGTCCCTGGAAAGAATGTATCCATACACATATAAAATTTCTCTTATCTCATAGTGCTTGGTTGTGTCCCCCATGGGAACTGAAAACATACAACAGTATTTTAGCCTAAAGAGAGGGTAAATATTTGGAAACCTTTCTTGCAGTTTTACTTACTTCAGGGAAACTTCATTGATCCCCAAAGGTTCCCAGAGAAATGGTGGCTTTAAGAAGGGGACTGTCTTAGTTAGGGTCTTACTGCTATGAACAGACACCATAACCAAGGCAACTCTTATAAGGACAACATTTAATTGGGGCTGGCTTACAGGTTCAGAGGTTCAGTCCAGTATCATCAAGGTGGGAGCATGGCAGCATCTAGGCAGGCATGGTGCAGGAGGAGCTGAGAGTTCTACACCTTCATCTGAAGGCTGCTAGGAGAAGACTGACCTCCAGGCATCTAGGTTGAGGGTCTTAAAGCTCACACCCACAGTGACACCCTTCCTCCAACAAGGCCACACCTCCTAATGGTGCCACTCCCTGGGCCAAACATATTCAAACCACCACAGAGACTAAATGGGGGAGGTCAATATTAGATTTCAGAGAATGTGCCCATAGAAAGGGTAATGGAATCCTGTCTTTTTCTCTCTTTTTCTGTCCTAGGTATGGGTTAATTAGTTTCTCTTTGCCAAGTGGTCATGCCTTAATGTGTTGCCAAAGACAGTAAGACCAACAGATAGTGGGTTGAGATCTCCAAAATGCTAGCCTCAAATAATCTTTTCTCTTTATAAGCTGATTATACCAGATAGTTTGCTGTAACAGCAGAAAGATGATGGATACAAGAAGGGACGGAACAGAGAGAGCAGGTTCAACACACTGTAGATGGTACAAATGTACCCATGCCTCCTTAGGCTTGAAGTTATGCCATCATTCATCCCTAGGCCAATATTGTAACTACACGCCAGGCACTGGTTAGAACCTGTGGAGAGAGAGAACCTGGGTTATTACTGATGAGGAATGTGGGAGCAAAGGATGATGGGTTATTGGGTGATGCAGGCCATGGTAGAGGACAGGAAGGAGGCAGGGATAAAGAGTGGAAGGGAGGGGCAGGGAGGCACACTGGGTCCTAGAAGGGAGCCTTATGGAGGAACAGAATCTGTTGACAAGGCATCAGAGGATGACAGATGGGAGAAGGAAGCCGTGTGGAGGAAGGAACGGCTTGTGTGAGCAGTTAGCCGTGAGCTATGGAGCTTCTGTTCTCACACTAGATCTGTGGTTAGGGCGATAGGGTCAGTTTCCAAGTCCCACTTGTGATTTATTTATTATTTGTTTCCTAGATACAAAAGGAGATGAAAACTAGTTGGGACTGTAGATTCGTAATGCCATCTGTATCTAACACAACAGAAGGCAAGAAACCAAAAAATGGTGAGGTGTTTTTTTTTTCTTAAAAGCACAGTACAGGCCAAACAAAAGAACTCTCTGAGTCCCCTCCCCCCACAGCCCCCTGGGTAGTAGAGAGCATCGCAATTGTCTGAGTTGGTGTGAGAGTGAAAGGACTCAATTATATTTACTTGGTTCCTCACAGGGAGCCTGGCAGAGTGAGAACCTGTGTCGAGATGCTGTATTAAGACAGTTAAAGCTTGCATATTTTTAGGGTATTCAAAAAAAAATCTGGATACTATACCCCACAAAACCACCCCCTCATATTACCTAAGCTAGAAGTTAGCATTCTCCTGATTCCAAATGTATATACCTACAAGCATTGGCACACCGTCAAGCCCCTACCCCGACCACAGCAGCCTGTAACTTCTCGGTTCTTCAACGTCCAGGAATAGAAGAGTCTCTCTTTGTATATGTCCCCAAGGAATAGTATCTGGAAGATAATTAAGTTGATTGTTTTTAAAACGTGTTATGCATTTCATGTCTATTGTACCCAGAGTACAGGGCTGGAGGACATTTATACTAATTAATTGCACTAATTATTACATATGTAAGGGTTAGGGCCACTTGAGTATATTATTCAGATTTATGCAAAATAGATGGAAATGGCATAATCATCACACGCTAATACAATTAGCGTGGTGGCTCTCACCCAGGAAATGTGCTTAGAAGACTGATTTGAGACTTGCTAAGCTTGGGTTTTAACTGCACAGATAGAGCTCACACCTCTCAAAGTCTGGTCTAACAGATTTTTTTTTTAGGTCTGGCATTTGAGAAGCTAGTGGCATATTTGGTCCTTTCTCGCAATCCTATTGACCAAACTTAAATATGTGAATATCTGACACAGAGAAGGAAGGAAGGATGAGCTTACAGAAGAGTTGTAAGAGTAAATATTTGTCAATGTGGTGAGACACAGATAATTGGCAAAAAGTAAAAATCTAAGGGAAGGTCAGACTTCAAAGGAATATGATAAGTCATTCCAAAAGTATGGTAAGTCTATGAGAGGTGGACTGGGATAGGAGTGGTCATGTTGAAGTCTGATGCTTTGGTCTCTAAAATAGTTCACCTTTGGATATATGAACTACTAGCTTGCCTGGCAAATCTAAAATTCAACTTCTATGTAGAAAGTGAAACAAGTCACACAGGGATTTGGGAGGTATTTGGAAAAGTGTTTTATAAAGTATTGTCACATAAGGTATTTATCGTATGACTGCATTGGAGTTGTGGGTTGGGGATGGCTCTGAAGTGAACCTCACGGGGAAATGTGACGTTGGTATTGGCTGGGTGGTGAGAATAAGAATCATTATGAAGGTTTATCTATAGAAACATAACACAAAGAAACACTGTTCAACTAGTGGGGAACTGAGAGAGGCAACTTCGATTCAGATTTTAGAAAGCAAAACCCAGGGACCTTAGACCACTGAGTGCTGGTTGCTGAGGAAGGATACCAGCTGGGCTCCTTGGTGCAATGCTCAAGTGAGGCTGTGATAAATGGCGGCTGGCCACAGCAGTGCTAGGTGGTCAAAACCTACAGTGTCCCAGAAACGAACGTCTGTGAGTATTTTAGTTTCATTTACTTGCCATCATTGTGCATGCATATGCCATGCGCATAATGTGTTTGTGAATGAGGATGTGCTCATGCTATAGCACCTATGTAGAGGTCAGAGGTCAACATACAGGTGTCAGGAGTCGGTCTCTCCTTCTACCATGTGGGTTCTGGGTATGGAACTCTGCCGAGCTATACCTTGCATGTTTTAAATGGGCAGTGATTTTCAGTTCCAGGTCTAGCTTGAGCCATAGTAACATTATTGCAACCTTCCAAAGCTTCAGGAACAATTTAGAAACATCTACAAGCCCACATATGTTGACTCTAAAACCCCAGCCTTCATATGATTATAGACAGGCATTGAAAAGTTCTGTTAGACTCTAGGAAAACTCCCTCATCAGTCAGCCTTTGAGAATTCTAGGACATCACTAAAATATTCCAGGTGATATTTGGTGACAGGAAAGGCATATTAGAAAGGACCAACTGTGAGCTACATTGGATAATCCCATGGAGATTAAGGTAAACGCTGGAGAACTTTGCAACTTCCACATCGGTGATTCTGTAGCTTACGATCTCACATCCACAGTGGCACCACTTTTGACACAAAGACCTAGTCCCAGATATGTCATAGAAAACTGTGGTTTTAAATGACACGATTTTCTGAAATGACATAGACGTGGGGGCCAAAACAGTCCTTTTCTCTTCATAAATTGATTATGTCTAGTGTTTGCTAGAGTATCAGAAAGCGGATTAACCCATGGTGGATTTGAGCCTGTCCCCTACCTGAAGCCTTCCCTAGCTGACGTCACTCTGCTGTGCCTCCCTCTCAGATCTCAGACCACATGCTTCCCTTTTGGGTCTCACTGTCTTTGTTTCCAGACTCATGATCGAATGGTTTAATTTAGCTGTCATGAAATATCTTTCTACTATAGCAGTGGGTTTTGATAATTTGTATCCTGTACTGTCACATACTTTGGAAATTTTAATTCGGTAAGTCCCTCTGTGATACAGTATATATGAACAGCTATATAAGAGAAAATTATACTGTATTGATTTCTTGAGATTTAATTGTTCTCTTGGGGATTTGGTGAATTGGATTGTCTTTTTTCCCCCTCTCTCAGATATATCCTTGTGAAAATATCCATAGAATTACTAGCAACATTTTTTAAAATCTATACAATATATTTTGGGTTGTTTTTGTTGGTTGAACACCGTAAGCTCGACAGGCTAATTCTTTTGTATTACAGTTTGGTAGATGGCATGGAAAATATTTTTGGTTTGAGAGCAATTTCCAGGTCATCTAAGATAGATGATTAGGGGGATGGAGATATGGCTCAGGGCTTAAGATGACCAGAGTCTGGAGAAGTCGGTTATCTCAGGGAGAATATAAGATTTGGGAGGAGTCTTTAAGGATGAACACTCTGTAGAAAGGAGAGGGGATGGAAGGGAAAGTGATGGTGGGAAGCAAGATGAGCCAAGGCCTGGGGGTGGGGCTCCAGTCAAGATGTGGGGAAGGTGAAAGATAGCCAGATCCCAGGCAAGGCAGCCTTGAATGCCAGCCTGAGGATCCAGTGCTGTTCTTGCCGAGGACCAGGCTCTATTTCTAACCTGCACATGGTGTCTGACAACCGTGTGTTATTCTAATTCTAGGAAATCTGAGGTTCTCTTGTGTCCTCCATGGGCTTTCATGCACATGGTACACATATATACGTACAAACAAAATACTCATACACATAAAGATAATTAATGTTTTAGGAATTAGGAGTAGATTGGAAGCAATGGTACATGATGGTTTTGATTGGCTTTAGTTCTCTTACATGGCTAAGAGCTGATTGGGCCTAATGTCCTGAAAGAACACCTTCCATTTATGCTCAGATTTGTTGTGTCCATTGAGAAACATGCTTGGTAGTCATGGTGCCTAGTCATGGTGTCTCAAACTCTCTGGCGATGTTGTAGAGGGAGCCGGGGAGGCACCTATGGCCTAGTCCCATCCCTTTATTCTTTGCTCAGTCTTCCTTCATGCTCTGCCAAATCGTTATGTGACGGGAAGTCCAGGAGAGTTTTAACTGGCGACTATAACATAAAACTTCACTGGTTGAGGTCCTGATTAAATTAAATACGTTGTGATCCTTTCAGGCTTTTTTTTTTTCAGAATTTCCCCTTTTGTTATAACATGGTTGTTTGGCAATTAGTTAGAACAAAATGAATGATTAGATAAAAGGATAGCCAAGTGTCTCTATTTTTAAAAGTACAATTATATTTAATTAGCAAACAAAATTATGTCTATTTATGGAGTGATACTTTGATATCCATCAACTATAAATATATGAATACATAAATCAATTTATATAAACATATTTCTGTATAATTATATATTAAATAAATCATATAAAATACATTGCATGGAATATATTAATATAGAAACTATTATATGAATATACCATATGTTAATGTATGCGAATAAATAAGCAAACTAATTAAAATCACCATCTTCTTACATGTCACTTTTGTGTGTGGCAAAATTCAGAGCCTATTTTCTTAAGCTATTTTTAAGCATATAGCTTATCATGGTGAACTGTAGACCTAGGACTGAGTCCCTCATTATGCTGTACCGCAGAGCTCAGGACCAAGTCCTCCATCATGATGTACTGTAGGGCTCATGGCTGAGTCCCCAAGACCTCCAGACCAAATCCTCCATCATGATGCACTGTGGACCTGAGGACCGAGTCTTCCTGACTAACTGAGACTTTGCATCCTTTCCTAACATTTCCTTACCTTCCACATTTCCCCAAATGTGTTCTTTTTTTTATGCTCCATATCTAACTGAAGTCAGAAGGCCTTGTCTATTTGCACCTCTGCCTCTCAAGAGCAGGGATTAAAGTCTACGCCGTAATCCCCAGCCCAGAGCTGGGATTCTTGAGGAGCCTCTGTTAGACAGCAATGCTGACAAGGTTCACAGAGTCCTGATGACCCAGTTGGTGCAGTGACTTCAATCCCCAGGATTTGTGTAAAAAAGTCAAGCACTTGTAATCTCAACACTTAGAAGGTATAGACAAGTGCACCCTTAGGGTTTCCTGGTCTTCACTTTATTGAATCGGTGAGTTTCAGGATAAGGAAAGACACTTTTAAAAATAAAGTGAGTACACAGTGTCCTGTAACCTGAGATTGGCCTCTGGTTTTTATGCATATGGACATATAAATGCATAGGTACTTATGTGTGCCTGCAGGAACACACACACACACACACACACACACACACACACACACACACACACACACGCACACACACACGAAATGGATTGGGTGCCTTTTACTTTAGAGGCCATAGTTCTGTAACACAGAGGACTCTAATATTTCCGGGAGGCCCCTAGCTTTTCTTAGAGGTGCTGTTAGATTACTAAGGAAGACTACCAGCATGAGATGCTGATGGTGACTGCAATTAGCTAGCATGAATCCTTGGGCTCGTTCCTCAAGTTCCCCACATCGTGGCTGGAGCCCCACCCCCAGGCCTTGGCTCATCTTGCTTCCCTCCGTCATTTTCCCTTCCATCCACTCTCCTTTCTACAGTGTTCATCCTCAAAGACTCCTCCCAAATCTTCTATTCTCCCTGGAGGTAATTGACTTTCCCAGACTCTTGTCATCTTTTCCCATTCTAGATTAAATCACAAGTGGTACCAACTGTTGATTTGATCACTTGGGTTTCAAGGCCATTTCTCATTCTAGATTGACAAAACTCTAGAAGGCAGAATTCTGCCACATCTCTTGTTTAGTAGAAGCTTTCCTTTTGCGATTGAGTCATACCCCACCATGACTATGTTCTTTTTTTCTTACAAACGGTTAATCATATAAACACAGGGCATTTCTTCTTTCTAGTTGGCTCAGAACTCTTGACATCTGGAAATGCTTGACAGCTCTTCATGGGTGGTTGGTGCCTGTCTAATTAGTCATCGTCTCAGATAGCGGCTCTGTTTTATAGGAGTTCCATCAGAGAGACAGTGGTCTAGTGGTCTTACAGAATTGTAACTAGCAGCTACCACTTCCTTCTATTGCTTGGACGGGCTGTAGCCCATAACTGAGATGCCCTTACTGTCTTCTCTGGGATGGATGCTGTGACACATTGATTCTTCCTCTTGTGTGTGTGCGTGTGTGTGTATGTGTGTGTGTGTGTGTGTGTGTGTGTGTGTGTGTGCGCGCGCACATGCGTATGAATACGTGCGTATATGTATGCCTGTATGTGAAGTGCAGAGAACAACCTCTCAAATATTCTTCAGGTGTGGTCCACCATTTACATTTTGAGACAGAGTCTCTCACTGGCCTGAGACATTTTTAGTAGACTGAGCATGTCAATGAACCCTAGAGATTGGCTTCCTGACTTTGCCCAATCACTTGGATTATGAGCATAGGCCCCCAAGCTTGTAATGGAAGCTCTTTACTGAAGGAGTTTTTTCTTCAGTCCTAGGTCTTTCATTTTTAACAGCACTGCATAAAAGGAATGAGAAACATTAAGGGACAAAAATATTGTTCCCGCCCTGCAAGACCCTGTTGTATTGTCACAAAGAATCTAAAGATTTGTGCTGTAATGAAGTACAGTCAGATGTGACAATGTCATAATGAAGTACGGTCAGATATCACAATGTCATAATGAAAACAGTCAGATGTGACAATGTCATAATGAAGTACGGTCAGATATGACAATGTCATAATGAAGAACAGTATCTCATGTGTTAACTAATGAAATTGGGTACGTAGATAAGATGAAATAGAATTAGACAAACCAGCATCCAAGGTATCACCCGCAATGTAATCTTGAACAATGAGTAAAAGCAAATACCTCTTGACCTCAAGGTCTCTGATATGCAATGCCCTAAAGATATTATGCGCCAATGGTTACGAACTCAAATCTATAAAAGCAGAAAAATATCCAGGGAGTGAAAGGAACCAGCTGGAGTATATAATGGCCAGGATATGCGTACATCTTTTATGCAAAGGGGAGAACCAAAAGGGCTACAGCCATGGTCACATGAAAAACCATTAAACCTGTTAATTTTTTCAAGAAAATAGGGAGGAAACAAAGCTTTACAAATAGTCTGCCAATTTTAAAAGGTGATAAATAATTCAAATTCCCAAACCAGACAAAATAAGTTTGAAGAGTTCATTCAGCCATTGACTGTCATAGTTAGGACATGTGAGCAGGGTATAAAAGTTCTACAACCTCCTAACTGCCTCCAAGCTACTCCCAAAAATCTCTGCATAGTTCTATAGCATTTAAACTCAAGACTGAACTCGAAGAAACAGTCTAATCATAGGAGTTTCTCTAGCTAAATTCACTTCCTGTATTTATACATTACAGTTACAAGTTATTCCCAGAAAAATGGCAAAACAAGAGGTGTTATATCCTTCCACATCCATGCCAGGAACTATCAGCCACAAACAGACCTCATCAAGCTTCTTTACATAAACCCAGACTGAGCAACCTGTGCTCTCAGTATCACTAATAAAGAAAGGTTTACAAATGCATTGTCTAAGGATAATATCCAGCTTGCCACAAATCCTACATGTATCAAAAAATAAAGATAGGAATAAAAGTAAAGGAGTGGCAACCTACACTACTCCCAGCAAAATTATTCAAGCCTGCATAAGAAATAGCTCTCAGACTACTGTGTTGAAATTAGAGTGTAATGCCTACCTTGTGCATAGTTAGCTGCCGTTCCACAAAATCTGAAACATTTCCCCAGATAGTAGAGACTTCTGAAATTCAAACAAAAATGAAAACAATTTATGTGAGCAACCATGTAATAGTATTTAAGCCTCGTAAACAAAAGTGTAAATATGAAATGAATTAAATGGTAGTAACTTCTAATTCATACAGAACAGAATATGAAAGCATTCCTCCAAATTAACTTTCCTATTAACTAAAGGTTATGCCTATAAGTTCCAAAGATATTGTTTTAATTGCAATAATAATAGGGCCCGGAATGTGACTAAGTGAGCAGTGCTCACCTAGTGTGTATGAGGTCCTAGCTTCAAACCTCAGTACTCCAACAAAAGGGGGTGTTGTGTGACTTGGTAGTAAAACAGGCATGAGTCCCTGTGCTCAATCTTAGTACTGTTGAAATAATAATGATAATAATAATAATAATAATAATAATAATAATGTAAAGAAAATCTCTCCATAATAAAAGGAAATTAGTCATGCTTCATTTAAAAAAAAAAAAGATTTGTGCTGCTCACCTGAGGTCCATCTCCACCTTGGAGAAGAGCCTCGCCCTGTCAGGTAGCAACAGAAGAGAGGTGTGCTGAGATAGTAGTGGCCAGCTACTTGGTTTAGTGAATTGAGATGTTTCTTATCTACAGACTGCAGAAGTATGACAGTTACTTGGAATTGTGAACACTAAATTAGATCGTGAACTTAAAGAAATTTGACCCATGGCAAGCGACCAAAATGTGACCACATTGGACCCCAGTTTTCTTGCTTCACAGCATCGTAAAGGAGTAAAGGAGCCCTTCTTGCCTCTGTCTGCTTGGCCTTTTGTGTCTTCTGTCTTCTCTGGCTCCCTCCTGCCATTTTGGCTGTGTCCTTACCACTTACTAACAGGTGCTGCCGTCCGAAATTCGCTTCCTGTGTGTTTAGTTGGCATCGTCTCGGTAATCCCTGCTTCTCTATTTAGGAGCTTCCAACAAAGGGCAAATGTGACTTTTCACTCCGTCCCTCAAGGCTGACAGCTCCTCAGCTCCATACTTCATCACCTGCCTTGTCAGGCAATGGAAAGGCAAGTGCAGTGGGAGAGCACTGGCTCCGTGGGGTTCCATCCCTTGTCCGTAGTCTGCTGCATCATCACACAGCGTCCTGAGAAAAGGAATGATTTGGTCTGTTCTGCTCTAACATTTGTACAGTTTAATACAGTTTTTTTTTATGTGTGTGAACCAGTGATAAAAGTTCTAATCTCTGAAAAGCATGAGACGTGTTAATACAGCTCAGGAAAATACCCACATGTCCTCAATTTCCTGGCATGTTCTCATCCCTCACCAATGCACGGCTTATCTCAAATAAGCAGCAGATGCTGGGTGACACTCTTCAGACCAAGAAATGGAATGGAATATATATATATTTCTGCAGTTAAGTACTTTGTGGAAGTAGTCAGTGTCTCAGAGGGAAGACACTATTGATTTGGATAGCTGCTTTGCTGCTAAGGGCATCAGAAGAGAGTCGTTTAAGAGAGGAAGGGGAAAGGTCTGAGATCTTTCTAGAAGGACATCATATTACGTAGCTGGTGAGCTAGATGGCTCAGCACCCTCGTGTGTTTTATGAGGGAACTCAGCCAGTGGACTCTGACGTGTGGGTTCATTAGGAACAGATCTTTACAAATGGACAATGTGCGGGATGTAGAAGACTTGGAGGCATGCTGCTCCGAATGGGATGTCTTCATCAGACCTCAAGGCCTACGGGGATCTATGTGAAAGAGGAGTTGGAAAGATTGTAAGAGCCGGAGGTGGTGGATGACTCCAAGGTACACGTGTCTTCCAGACACAGCAGTAGTCTACACGTATGACCTGAGAGACTGTGACAGCATGTACAGGACCTGCACAGGTTCAAAGCAGACCAAATCCCAGCACGGAGAAGGGGAGGTGGACACAAAGTCCCACCCCAAACCAAGAAGCCTTTTGTGATTGATACCTCTGAGAAAGGGAAAATCAGTTTTCTCCAATGCCTCTATCAACCATATTCTAGGGCAGGCCCTGCACCCAGGAGTAGTTGGCCAACACGAGACAGAGTCCATGGTTTTTCATGTGCTTTTGGTTAGGAGTGTGGTTTGTTTACTTGTTTGAGAGAGAGCACACGTGAATGAAATTGACTGAGTACAGAAGTAAAGAGGATTCAGGAGGAGAAAGAACATGATAAAATTTTACTGTATCTAAGACAGTCATTAAAGATGATGTCACTATAGTAACTGGTATACTGTTGACATGTGTGTGTGTGTATGTGTGTGTGTGTGTGTGTGTGTGTCCTTCAAATGGCCTTAGTACTTTGTATGATTGTATACTTCTATTTTGTATTTCATAATTTCCTATTATGCTAAAACCTATTAGTTTGACAATTTTCACCAATGTCTTCTCTTAGTAAATATTTAGTTTATATACTGAAAAAAAATTTACTATACCAAAAAATTTTAATTAAAAAAAAAACCCTGGGGTTTTGTTTTATATATCTGTGGCTTCTGTGATGCTTACTTAACCTTTATTGTCAACTCATGGAATTCATCCACGTGGAGAGACTTACGGAGATAAGGGTGTTCCCCAAGTTCATTAACTGAGAACGGAAGAATGTGGGATGTAGGCAGCCCTGTCCTCTGGGTTTGGGCCTGGGACTGAATTCGAAGCAGAGAGAGAAGAAGCTAGGGGAAGCCTGTGTTCTCTCTTGGCTATTTGGTTGGCACCAGAGCCCAAGGTGTCCCTGCCTCCACTTCTCCTGCCTTCCTCTTGAACCAGGACCAACCTTCTCTCTCTTAAGTTACTTTGGTCAGCTCTCTGGTTTATTTTCTTAAGTAATGGTGGAAAAATAAATGACTGCGATAGAAATAAGCCAAGCGCAGGCTATCGGCTAAGTTGCATTTCTCAGGTGAATTTGAAGTTTTAGTTATGTATTAGCTGTCCTTTGAGCATCTCGTATGTGATAAAGTTTTCCAAATGCAGCCAAGACAAAAATGAAGATATTGACTTTTTTGCTGCATTCTTCAAATGATATGAGATCTACAAAAATATAACAAAGGGGATGGAAGGATGGCTCAGTGGTTAAGAGCACTTGCTGCTCTTGCAGAGGACCTGGGTTTGAGTCCCAGCAACCACATGGTGGTTCCAGGGAATTGGATACCCTCTTCTGTTGGTACTAGTCGTGCTCATGGTACACACACACACACACACACACACACACACACACACACACAGAGAGGCAGGCAAAATATCCATATATGTAAAATAAGTAAATCTTTAAAAGTTTAAAAAGAGGACAAAACTCCTACATCTTGATAGATCTGAGCATCCCAGCAGCATTAGGTCACATTTGCTTTAGTCTTTGAAGGGTGAGATGTGACCTACAATTCTAATATTACCAGTGATAATTCTCTCCCATCCATTATTCTCCCTTCAAGATCAATTATTATAATGAAATCATATATACAGTTATATCTGACTGTATGACTTAGTGAATGAATATACAATAAATTATATCTGAGATAATATTTTTATAAGCATTCAGAAATTCCCTTAACTCCTACATCACTGTAGCTGGGTATAAATTTAAGTTTGAAAGTTAGATTACCCTGGAACTGTACAAGGCTTATGGGGCTCTTTTCTGGCTATTATGAATTTATATACCTATCTATCTGTTTACTCCCTAACTCTTGGTTTCTTTGTGTATATGACGAAAAGTAGAATGAGTCACACGCAATCCCATGTTCAGACTGTAGAGGGCTTCCCCACGTGCTTAGGTGTCATGGCGCTAGTCTATAGAACGCGGGATGAACTAAAAATCCCAACAGCAGTTGGAATAGCTGCAACAATCCAGTTTAAAAACATGGGCAGAGAATTTTAGTGCTCACATAAATATTTCAAAAGAGACAATGCACAAATGGCCAACAAGCACATAAAGGAGTGCTCATTAACCAAATGCCACAAGGTGATGGATAAGTAAAAATGTGGTGCATACATACAGCAGAATTCTATTTAGCCTCAAAAAAGAGAAAGTCCTACATTTGTTGCAATATGGGCAGATATAGAAGGGTTGATATAGGTTAAACAGAAAGACAAATGTCACACGGTTTCCCTCACATGTGGGACAGACGAGAGCTGAGTTCAGAGAAGCACAGAGTGGAATCTGTTTGCTAGAAGATATGGGACTTGGGAGAAATCAGTCCAGTGTCACACTAGACAGGAAGAATTCTGCATTTTGTTACCCAGAGGGCAACATTAGTCTGAGGAATACAGCATCATATCCTTCAAGTTGCCAAAAAGAGATCGTTTTAAATGTTTCCATCCCAAAGAAATGGTAAATGCTTGACACGGTGCAGACGAGACCACATACCTTGAATCACTGTGTGCAGGCTAGAAATGTATTCAGCATGCTACCCCATAAAGAAATGATTGTTATTAACTGTTCAAAAACAGAGCAAGCTATCTCTCCCTCTTGCTTCCTGGGCTATGTTCCTAGGCACAGACTCTATAAATACAGGGAAAAGTTGACTCCTCCTGACAAGTTTCCAAAGGTAGTGTTTCTGAGGAGTTGTATGTCTCCCCACCCTGACCCCAGACCCTAGTGAAAGATAGAAGACCCGAGTGTGTTAGGGGAAGCATTTACACAAGGAAGATCTAGGCAGACTGTTGCCCAACAAGGTGGGGGAAGGGAGCGATGGTTACAATGGGGAATGCAAGAAAAGATGAGGGGACACATGGGTTTTTCCTTAAATGTCGTCACATAAACGTTGCTTTAGAAGTTGTAAACCAAGTAAAGAACCAGTATTGGGTTGCAGGGAGATTGATTTCAAAGTGGTTAAAACACCTACGAGGGGTAGAGAGGCCAAAGCGGAGGGTGAGTTTGTGAGCGGGATGATACACAGAGCAGGAGTCAGTCGAGGAGGGAGATTAAAGCAGAACCTTGTTAGTACTGGGCTGGCAGTGGTGGGGTTAGGAGAAGGACATGCCGATCCACACGGCAGCTTCAGCAGGGTCTCTCAGTTTCCAGCCCACTACAGACGAGCCGGCAGCAGCTGGAGTTAAGGGCCCCCACATCATCTCTTTCAAATGACTCCCTTCCTCTACCAGGGATCTTTGAGAGATGCTCTCCAGCCTTTAACTGTGGTCTTTTAGGAAAACAACTTTCCCTTTCTGAGTCGTAATTCCCGTTCTCATAAATTAGGGCTGGTATTCTTTCTAATGATTGACTACTTCATGTCTGGTGTCCAAGACTTAGTGTGCTCTCCTGGTTTTCTCAATCCCACCCTGACCTTCTTTGAAGTCTGAGGTGATAGCTTTTTTTGGGGGAAAGTACTGGCTACTGGAGGCTATCAGAATCTCTGGTGATCTTCAAAATCACCCGCCAACCCACCCCACTCCCCTTCTGTATCCCATGCCTCAGGTTTCACTTATGATAAAGCATCAGGAGGAGTCTTTAACACTTTAAAGGAAAAGAGGGCCAGGCACTTCACCAGACAAGTCGCTCACCTTTGAACTCTCTGCTTCTCTTCTTTGCTCAGGCAGAGGGTGCTCTTAAGGGTCAGCAGGCTTTAGGTTGATCTTCGGTCCTGTCGTCCTGGCCTTTTTCTGTGTACACCAGGATGTGTAAGGTAGGATGAGGCAGGGGCATGAAGAGCAGGAGTAATGGGGAGTAAATGGAAGCTGACAAGCCTTAAGGCCATGTTGCCAGCAGCCCTAGAGGGATGAAGCAGTTGTCTCCATTCCCAGACAGCACTGATAAAGCCACCTCTTTCTAGAAACTGTTGGTTCAGAACCGCATGGAGAGAGCCACATCTCACCACCAGAGGGAGAGGCAGTGGGGCTCTACCTATAGCGTTCTCACTAATCTCAGAACACCCACCAAAGGCCTCCCTTTCTTACAAGTCCGGAGGCTGTCCCTCTCCTGTGTTCTGTATTGCTATGTGGCTCTGACTGCAGGCAATGGGTCCCTAGGGCCTGCCACTCCACCTCATTTATGCTTTTCTCCCACAACCCTTCCTGGGCCCTCCTGAGGCAACTTTGGAGAACAAAGGTTCACAAAAGAAAACATCTCTGTGTTCTTGTGTGTCAGGTCCTACTATGGTATGTTTGCTCAGAAACTTGGGTGGCCCTCCTTTTCTCCCTGGCTTTCCTAATTCTTGGGTTCTCTCAGTGTTAGTAGGGAGCAGGGCAGGGAAGCAATTCTGTAGGAACACTGTAGGAGAGTTTGCTGTTGGTGGACATCACTAAGAATCTCCTTGAGAGCCAAGGAGCTCTGGCAAACTTACTTACAAAGCACTCACATGCATTGTGTAGCCAGGAATGTTCCAGGCTGGGGGCACGTCTGGCTAGATAACTCAGAGAATCACACAGCTCTCTCTCTATGGGTCTAAGAAATATCACAACTGAGATTTTAACTTTTGGTTTTGGGTTCTGTGATATTTAAAACATAGTAGTATCCTTTCCCAGGAGCCTTTTTAAAATGAGGATTTTTAAAATTAATTCAGTATTTCAAAATTTACTGTTTCTTGCTACATTTTTTATTTACATGCTCTGTGATGTGGTGATGGTAGATGTGTATCACATGTTATTATGTTTGAGAACTGTGTCCAGGGAAAAACACCCATTTCTTCCCAGTATATGGTCACTCCCTCTCTAAGAGAGCTGAAAGGGACGTCCAAGACTGTCATGGTGCCCGTGTTCAGATAAGCACATCGCTAGTTATTCCAAATAGTTATTGTGAGCTTTGATCACAGGAGGGGAATACTTAATAATTTCCAGGGCTGCAAGTGTCAGCTGGGACTGTTATAGAAAATTTGAGATGCACAGTCAATGTCAACACTAGGGAAAGGCGAAACGGAGGAAATTAACCTATTTAAACAAAGTGGCAGTGTGCCGTGCCACGCATATTTTAGCGGACGCTAGACGTACAGGCTTAGAGACGTCAGTGCATTTGCTCCTGGTGAGGGCTAGTAATTCAGAGTACAGTCTGAAAGTACATTCCCAGTGAATTCATTCAAAAGACAAACATTTACTCGATGCAAACATAGCCCCCACGCATGATTAACTGCTGGGGTTGAGCAATAATAGTGTTTGTATGTTAGCAGGAACTTAAAACGTAAGTCTGTCTGTCTATCCATCCATCCATCATCTAATTATCCATGTATTACCTATATTATTAAATACTAAATATGTGAATATCTATTTATCATCTATATATTCAATCATTTCTGATTTATCTCTCTGTTATCTATCTATCTACCTACCTATTCATCATCTGTCTAGTACTTAATGTGTTAAGTGACTATTTGTCATCTATCTATTCATCTATCTATCTATTCATCCATCCATCTATCTATCTATCTATCTATCTATCTATCTATCTATCTATCTATCCAACTATACCTAATACTATGTCAATCTCTACCTACAGTCTATTTGATCGTCTACCTATCTATGGAATTCATAAGCAAGTGGTGATGACTGACAAAAAGGAGCCCAGCAGAGTAGGGGAGCAGAGACTCTTGGGGTACATTGTAAGACCAAGCAAGGAAGGCCTTCTAAGAAAGTCTTTTCAACAGGGGTCTGCAGGAAATGAAGGCATGGGGTATGGGCAGCTGAGTGAGGAGTGGCCAGGTGGCAGAAGAAACATATGTAACAACTTGGAGATTTCTGCAGTGCAGAGGAGCAGCGGGACAGCCAAGAGGACCTGTTCTCATGTGCAGTAGAGTTACCAGGAGGCCAGGGCTTCTATGGAGTCTGACTAAGAGGCTGGACAGAGATGAGATCAAGAAGTAGGGGCAGTGGACTATGGGAATTCTTGAAGGCTCTGGCCTGTGTGCTGAGACAGGAAGCCACACGGTGATGTCAATGGATGAGTTAATTTTTATTTTCACTTTCTGAGGACAGCAATGGCTGCGAGTACCCTGGATTAGGGTTGTAGAGGGGGCAATAGGAACAGTGCAGACTCTGGGTCTATTCTCATGGTGCAGCCAGTATGTTTAGCAGTGGGTTGGCTGTTTAATATGAGAGAAAGATGTAGGTGGATGCTGGGATGGTTTGCATATGCTTGGTCCAGGGAGTTGCACTATTAGATGGGTGGCCCTGTTGGAGTAGGTGTGGCCTTTCTGGTGTAAGTGTGTCACTGTGGAAGTGGGCTTTAAGACCCTCATCCTAGCTGCCTGTAAGTCAGTATTCTGCTATGTAGAACTCTCAGCTCCTCCTGCACCATGTCTGCCTGGGCACTGCCATGTTCCTGCCTTGATGATACTGGACTGAACCTCTGAACCTGTAAGCCAGCCCCGATTAAATGTTGTCCCTATAAGAGTTGGCTTAGTCATGGTATCCATTCACAGCAGTAAAACCCTAACTGAGACAGATGCTGATGCTCAGATATTTAATTGAAGAAACATCTTAAAAATTTAAACTTTATGGTTGGTATGGCCATCTATGTGTGGGGGTAAGGGGGTGGTTTAGGAAGAACTTGATGTCAGGGTATGGGGATCAAAATCCAGAGTTCTGTTGTGGGCATAAAAGGTACAGAGCGCCTGTTAGGCTTCAGAGTGGCATTTGCTTCTTCTTCGCTGATATATTTTCTTTGTTATGTCAGGATCTCACTTAGCCAAGTTTGCCCTCAAACTTTCGATGTGGCCGAAAATGACATTGAACTCATGGTCCTCTTGTCTCTCCCCTTGAGAGCTAGGACTATAGCATTTGCCATCCTGCCTGCTTCATGCTGCATTGAAGGTAGAACCAAAGGATTTATAATACAGGTTATGTAAGCACCCCCGTCCTCATATTTATTCTGTAAGCTGCAGTGCACCACTTCTGTATGAAATACAACTCTAATAAGACAAAAATTTCAGAGTGAGCAGAGCGCAATTAGAAATGACAATTAGAAATCTTTTAAAGAATTTTGCTATACATTGGTAGAGAAGAATCCACAGTTACTTATAAGAGTTTGAAGGTATCAAGTGGGTTCTTTCTTTTTGTTCTGGAGGATGAGAAATGAGTTTGTGTAACAGTTACAAAGTGGATGCATCTGGCATGGGGAAAGCCCTGAGTTCTTCCCTGAGTGTAAGTTATCAACCACATAAGAAAAAATGTTGATGCAGAAATGATAGAGGCAGGTGACAGATGACCAGAGCAGTAGGCGAGAAGGAAACACTCTTAAAGGGCACACATATAGTGTGGGAAGACTGACTCACAGTAAATCTAGAAAGGGTATATAGATGGGCATAGATGTTAGTAGTAAGTAGAGGGGAGACTTCCATCTATTCAAGTCTGATTTCTTTCATCGCCTTTGTGAAACAGGAAGCAAATTATCAACTGACTGAGGGGCAAGGAAGAGACAGGGGGAGGAGGATGCTGTTAGAAGGATGTGAGGGATCAAAGGACAGGAGCAAGGAGACAGTAAAGACCACAGCAGGGCTGTGGCCATAGCTAATGTCCAAATCTATAGCACAAGAAGGGAGCCATGGGAGAGGTATAAGACAAGACAGTCAAAGCTAATGCAAACAAAAGAACTGAGAAGCCATGGTTTGGAAAGAACATTGACACAATGAGAAATACGTGTCAGGAATAATGTGTGCAGTAGCATTGGAGGTAAAGACATTGACCCAGGTCGTAGGGTTGTGGATTAGAAGACAATGGCTCAGACCTATAGATCTTTCTCCTGGGCCAGCAGGATGCTGGATGGAGATGCAAAATCTGTAGTTTTATGTAGGATTTGTATGCACATTGAGCCTTGAGATTATGCCTTTAAAGCCTTGCACCAGTGAAAGACATAGCCTGTTAGTATACCACTGAGGATTTCAAGAAGGAGAGGGGGACCTACAGTCTGAAAGCATCTTTAAGGATCGAGGGCACTTTGTGTCTGGAATGAGGAAGAGGGCAGGTGTGAGAAAAGAAGCACCACTTAAGAGGGTTGAACGAGAGTTCATATCCTCAGTGGGTAATGCTAGGTGTCAGTTAGGGTCAGTGGTGATGTCGGGTACCCAGGATAATTTGCTAATTATTGAGGTTAAAGTGGCAAAAGGGGATAGAAATCAAGACATTCTGATTTCATTGGACAGTGGTTTACAAAATAGAGAATGCCAGCTGACTTCAATGACCATCCAGAGTTGACGTGATTTTGCATCGTGATTTTCATGGCAGAACAGCAAGTTGCCTCTGAGTACCTGGGACCCACCTAAACCTGTATATTTGGTTTTCTTGTTTCTGGGACCAAATACCTGACAAGAGGAAACTTAAAGGAAGAGGGAGTTATTTTTCTTCACACTCCAGGGGGATTCAGTCCATCATGGTGGGGGAGGTGTGATGGCAGGAGCTTGAAGTACCTGGTCATATCATGTCCAAAATCAAATCAGGAAGTAGATAGCAGCCAAGAAGTGGGGTCACAGTACAAAGTCTCAAGACCCACCCCTAAGGACCCACTTCTGTCAGCACAGCTCCTAAAGGTTCTACAACCTTCCCAATCAGTGCCACCATCTGGGGACTCGGTGTTCAGACACATGAGCCAGCCCATCAGTCATCACAAACCCAGGCAGATGGTAAGTGTCAGAGTGAGTTTTCCAGTCGATGAGTTGTCGCAGGAAATAAAACGAGCAAAATTAATCAGTGACAGGGAGGGAAACAATGCCCTGGAAGGAGGAAGTGGTCAGAGCCATGTTCCAGGTAGAGCTGGTAGCTCTTGCAGAAGCTTTAGGAGGAATGTAAAGCGCCTGCCTGTCTGTAAGGAGGACTCTCTGTCACCAAACCTAGTGAGTTTGGGAGCTCCAACGTGCAGAGTGAGGTCATGCTGCCTTGACACAGGCTCTCCCAGATCTATTCTCTACCCTTGGAGTCTGTAGCAGGAAGGATGGCACCAGTCTTAGAATGGGTTTAACAATGGCTGAGATGACCTGCCCTTGACCTGCTCTACCTGAGTCACCTCTCTCTAGGAACCTTCCTGATAGACCCTGCTACCTATTTTCTGCTGGGTTTGAGTCTGATGTGACCTTAGCTCTGTCACTCTGTCCAGAGTCTGGCTGTACCTTCTCTACTAGTGTGAACGATATACTTCTTTTCTATGGAAAACTTGATAGTGGTTCCTCTCTGCCAACAAATGGGCACGGTAACCTTCTCTGCCTCAGGAAAACACAGTGACTTTTGATTCCCCGAACGGCAAAGTCATCTTGCAGATCAGAGAGAGATACGGAATAGGGTGGCTGGAAATGCTTGGTGCACTTTCTGAAGCTGTGAAATAAAGATCAGCAAGAGGGGGCACAGTAACTGGACCCCCAGATCCCATGGCATCTCTAATTTGACTGTTTTGGTCAGATTCCTTGTTGGGCAGAATTATGCAGCATGTGTCCTGTATCTTTTGTACTAAGATGTGAACTTTAAGATAACTTCATCCCTGCCCAGGGTACCAGTGAGCCTCTGAAAGCAAATGACCTCATGCAAGCACTCTATAACCAGCATAGTGCCCTGTGCATGCAGACTGTCTTTGCAAACTGCACACACTTACAGTTGTGAACTTTCCTCTAAGGCCCAGCTCTGCCTTGAAATCCATCAACCTGGTCACTCAAGTGAGGCGACTCACACACAGTAGCTCAGATATGGTAGACTGGGCACAGAGAGATGTGGGTACCGTCCATCCACTTCATATTGCTTGCCCTTCCCAGCCCTGTCATTTGGCCACATTTTGTCTCCTCCCCATTTGTTACAATCTCCATGTGCATATGCAATCGTCTGACAGATGTGTTTTGAGGGTCTTTCTACAGCTCTTCACCACTGAGCTGCATCCCCAGACGGGCAAGTTAGTTAATGGTTTTGAACCAAAATTTTCCTTACGTGTAAAGTGATTTCTGCTTCACAGAATTATACAATCTAAATAGCTTTGAATAGCTACAATATATAAATTAATTCAAGGGTAAAATAGTTCTATGTGAGGCTTGGTATGTTAAGTTGTTCAGCTTGTTGCAAGAGCAGACTGAAGTCAGAGAACTTGAGTCATCAAAAGGCATATCGTGACGGGTTGCTTGGCCTAGATCGCCATGCTGGTGCTAATGCTGAATCTGCCTCTCTGTATGCACTGTCGTCACTGGAGTTCTGAAGGCTTCTGTCTGTGTTCTTTAGTCTCCTCTTCCTACCTGGTTCTCCTTTGTGTTATTTGCTTCATCTCATAACAAATTTGAACCATATGATCTTTCATCTAAAGCGCAATGCTAATAACTGTGTTCACCTCTACAGGAGCCTGAAGAGAATGGTAGCATTTCAGGCTGTCCCTGGAGCCAGCCACCCCCACTGCCGCCAGCAGACCCTCTGCATTTGGAAGTCCTTTCCCTCAATGTGTTCTCCCTCTGTGTATCAGTGCGGTGCCCTTACAGAGATCCTTGCGGCTGTGTGAAGCATCATCACCATGGCTGCCTCTGCCTGCATCTTTCCTCATAGAATTTATCACCGCCCGGCATGCAACAACAGCTAATCTTGGTTCACCTCCTTCTCCCAGCAGACTGCAGTGTGCCCGAGGGGCCAGGCTTTGAATGAGCAGTCCTTCAAGTGTGCCTGACCGACAGCAAGCATCGGGAAGCTATTGAACGGGTACATCTAGTCTCCAGATGAGAACAAGGTTCAGAGACTACACAAGTTGTCCTGGTCCCTGAGGGTAGAGAACCAAGACAAACCTTTACTGTGATTCTCCCAGACTGGCACGGCTGCAACTCAGACCCACACTCAGCTGAGCTTTTGGACATACATGCGTGATGGGTCTACACTCAATCAAGGCTCCCAGATCAGGCATTTAAGTCTGTTGCAGGTCTTCCTTACATAGTTATCCTTCTTACAATGAAGTGGGGCTCTGTAGGGAACTCCATTTATGCTGCTCTCTGGAAGCCCAAGCTGTGGAGAGTGGAAGAGAAATGGGAGGTGTTTCTACCTCCCTCCTTAGCCCTGGATCAGCAAAAGCCTTAGTCCTACCTCTTTGCAAGGGAGCAATCTCCAGAAGCAGAGAAAAACAGAGCTGGGGCCATGTGTGTATCTGTAACTGGTGGGGGATTATTATTATAAAGGATGGGGGTGAAGTCACTGTCATCTTGGGAACCAGCACTGTCACTGGGGGAACCTCCTGTCACCACAAATTCAGATCTTCCTTCCCAGTCTGCCCCTCACCGTTTATTAATCTACTTTTCATCTTTTGATCTTCCAGATGAACACAGAAGGCAGGTAGGAGGGGGCAGCGTGATGGAGGAGGAAGATTGGAGTTCAACCATGAGTCCCCCCATAGTCAAGCACCAGGGCATTCACGGAAGGGTGGCCTGTATCTTACACAGTTGACCACAAGCTGCTCTCTGACGAACTCAGCAGCAAGCTCACTATGTCCCTTCCAGAATAATCTCTGAGGTTAAGAGAAAGGTGTGTCAACAGGAAGTCATGCTGAACTTAAAAACCATCTGCTTTGGTCTTTTCTGCTCACAGCCCAGATACCGGACACACAGCCAAGACTGAAACAGCAGTGACTGGCCAAAGCCATTGGTTGTCTTAATGACTGCTTTCGGTCATTAAGATGCCTGGATTGGATTTATCGCCAACGAGCGGATCGATTACTTGGTGCTCATCTGCAATCTAAGCCTTTCTGTGTCTCCACTTCGGTTATTTCATTAAGATGGATGGGCTGGTGATGCCACACCCCCTGGGAAGCTGGGCTGGAGAGCTCTGCCTGAATGGAGCATTAGAGAGAGAAAAATAAACCGGGCCTAGGGAAGGAAGAAGGGCCGCGCGGTACGAGGCTCTTAGTTCACATCCGGTGGTGCTGGGTGAGCCACTCAGCCTGCAGCTGCTGGTGATAGCTCATGCTGAGGGTCGCATGGTCTTTCAGGGGGGTTGTCTACGTTTGCTGAGTGTGGATGCAGCTTTGTGGAGGTTTTTAGGACTCTATTTTCCAGTCTTGGAGTGTCTTCCTGTGCCAAAATCTGTCTTTGTTCTAGCATGGATCTCTGTCATGTTCTGGAAGGGTCATCCTGCCACGACAGACTTTTCTGGGGAAACTAAACGTCCTCATGTCCGTTGTTTGTGCTTCTTGAAGCAGCTACAATAAAATAAAAGCACAGAATTAGCCTGAGCCTTGTGGTGGTCTTATGAGAATTGTCCCCATAGGATCCTATGTTTAAATGCTTGGTCCCTAGTTAGTGGAACAATTTGGAAAGGATTAGGAGGTATGGCCTTGTTGGGAAAGGTGTGTTACTGGGAGTGGGCTTTGGGGTTTCAAAAATTCACACTAGGCTCAGTCTCTCTCTCTCTCTCTCTCTCTCTCTCTCTCTCTCTCTCTCTCTCTCTCTCTCTCTCTCCTGCCTAAAGATCAGGATATAAAGTCCTCAACCCCTGCTCCCAGCTTTGCTTCCCACCATCCTATTTATGCGCTAACTCCCTAAAACTGTAAGCAAGTCCCCACTTAAATGCTTTTTTTTTTTTTTCCTGGAGCTGAGGACCGAACCTGGGGCCTTGTGCTTGCTAGGCAAGCGCTCTACCACTGAGCTAAATCCCCAACCCCTAATACTTTCTTTTATAAGAGTTGCTTTGATTGTAGTGGCTCTTCTCATCAATAGAACAGTGACTGAGACAAGCCTTTTGCTCTGTTTAAGGATTGGCAGCTACTGGGCCAGTAACCTGACCAGCTCCTTGCCTGTTACCTGCTTCACGATACTCCATCCTTCTTTCTCCAGTCTGCCCCCACAGGATATTCGAGAGACTGTTGATCTATCCATGTCATTGATTATCTAGTCTTGAAGAATTTCGGGGTCCCAAGAGGTCTCATGTTTCTAAATCAGACCCTGGCCCATTGCATGTGTATGTAAGTAGTACTGAACACCCTTCCCTGGGACACGCTTGGATTCCTTGGTAGCCTTTAGCAATCTGCACGGACAGTTTCAGGAACTGCAGCAACGCTAAGAGGATGCTATCTGTATTCCCAGGAACTTTGCTATGGCTTGAAGTTGCTGTGAGCCTTTCCAGACTGTCCTTTGCAGAGCCCTTTCACTCATGAGGAGCCCAAGCCCTAGGATTCAATGTTCTTCTTGCCCTAGTGACTTCCCTTCCATGCACCAGCCCTGGTGCCCTAACTTACCCCAGGGGTTTTATTTTTAGGGGTAAATTTTATTTACAGTTTTCTGGAACCTATAGTTCAAAAGACCTAGGTAAATTACTTGCCAGGCCCTGTCTGACCTTGCCTGATCCTGCTTGATCCTACCTGGCCTTACCTGGTCCTGCCTTGTCCTGCCTGGTCCTGCCTGGCCCTGCCTGGCCCTTTCTGATCCTGACTGACCTTTTCTGGCCCTGCCTGGTCCTTCCTAGTCCTGCCTGTCCCTGCTCACCCTGTCTGGCCCTGCCTGACTCTTTCTGGCCCTTCCTGGTTGTCTACCTCAGCACAGAGCTGGTGAACTTCTGAGAGGAGCAGCCTAGTCTCTCCCATGTGTGAGTCCTTTACTCATCAGTCATAACTCAGCGCTTTGCTTCTTCATCTTTCCTTTATTCTTTTTATTTTCTCCTGAGGAAGAAAGTATTTAATCTCCATGACTTCACTTTCTTACCCCTCAACGCAGGGAAACTATTGATTGATTACAAATGCTAATTTGATGTCCTCAAAGCCTCTGTGCATATGGATTGTCATAGTGAACATGAATAGTTCTTCCTGAGGGGGGTTAGGACTGAGGCTTTCCACAGGACTAGCAGAGATGTTTGCTTTCTTGGAAGAGACAGGCATACACCCTTGTGAGGAGTAAAATAGAAGTCTGCAAATCACTTTAGAAGATGTCTGTGAAACTATTGACTAACTACAGGGATGGGACATGCCTGAGTACTTCATGGTGAGCCAACTGAACTCACCAGCTCACCCCCTCCCCAATAAAACCTTTATATATATATATATATATATATATATATATATATATATATATATATATATATATATATATGTGTGTGTATGTGTGTGTATATATATATATGTATATATATATATATTCTCAATAGAAATTCTTCTTGTTTTGGGAGCTCTGTTTGTTTCCTTTCTCTTAATTTGTCTTCTACAATAAAACTTCTTCCTGAAACCCATGCTTATGTTGACTATGGAGTTTGTTTTTCAGATTCCCAAGACTTTGTAGCATCGAGTCATCTAGCACCCTAGCCCCCTGAATTACACTCACCAGAAAGGAGAAAGCCTCCATTTCATTCCAGAGTTAAACAGCAGGAAGTAAGTACCACAGGTACAGGGCATGCAGAGGCCTGGCAGGCTCCAAAAAGAGGTGCTGACCAGAACTGACCAAACATGGCCAGAAACCTCATGCCAAATGCCATGGAGAGATTAAACAGAGGAGTGGCCTAAAGATGTCCACCAGCCAGTGTGGCATTCATTCATGTGTTTTCCATTGAGCCCAGTAGGAGGGTGGAAAGAAGGGGAAGAAGTAGTTTCAGTCACAAACTCACAAGCTCTGGTTCTTCTGTGAGTTGGGAGCACAAAGGAAAGAACTTGAGGAAATTCTGCCACTAAACTTATTAGTACCTTGAGGACTTTAAAGGATTGAGGAGGGCACGACTTACATTTCAAACCTTAGTTTTGAAATCCTCCTGAGAGGATGGTAGGACGCATGAGTGTTAGAATAATATACTTCCCTGCAGTAGTTAAATGGCTTCCGGTCTTGTCAGTTGATATTCACATCTCTGGAAACTTAAGCCTTTGACAACAGCTTACCATGTTCTAACACAGACCATAACTCTCCCTTTACTGAAGAATTTTTTTTCTAAATATCTTTCTCATGTTGAATTATACCCTGAGGTATGTGTACATGTATGCACACAAGTGAAGATGCAAGATGTGTCTATGTGTAAGCTTGTTTCATATTTGGTATGTTGGACAACATGTGTGCTAGGTGTGTATAAATGAACAGGAAGGATATGGTTGACCTTGTTCAAGTTGAGGTACACATATCTGTGGCCAAAGTCTTTTATGCCAGGTTGGAAGAACAAATAAGGGTAATCTAATAAAAATTTTAAACAGATACGATATTATCTCTATTTAACTAAAGACATCCTAAGCGTGGGATGGGTGGTAAGTTGGCTTTCTGGGTGACTAGAGAGATAAGCCCTGATACATAGCAATTGCCAATGGCCATGGTTTAAATACCTTCAATGTGGCTAACCTCAAATTGCCAGCATGCTATCACTAGGTATGAAGTTCAGTGTTGGCTCATACAAGTCAGTAGGAACCTGACTCAACATGGAGGCAGGGGTCTCATGACACCAATGATTCTCACTTTTGGAGGCTTTGGGGAATATTTTCCTTTATGTACTCCTTTGTGAGATGCTAGAATATATACTGAAAAATCCCTTTCTCATTTATGGCCACCTGGCAAGCTCTGGTGTAATGTGCATGAAGAGACTGTGTCTTTTAAGGAATAAAACATGAGACACACATAAGCTCTGTTAAAGCAGAATAAACTAGGACAGACTTCAACCACGGGGTGAATATTGGACAGAGAATGTGCAGAAGAGGCTTCTGAAAAGAGTTGTTAGCCGGTTTTGCCAGGAGAACAGCCAGAAGAGGTAGCCAAGGATATTAAAGACATAATTTTTCCTATGTCATAATTCTGCTGTGGGTCTGGGCTGCTCATAGATCATAGGTCTTGCCAGGTAGGGTTCATGGTTCATTGTCCACTCCAGTGGAGGAGAGCAGAATGTTGTTGCTTAGAACAGCAGTCAACTCTGAAAGGCATATGCATTGGTTCTGAAGAGAACGCTGGTCTTATTCCTGTCCCACGAGTGCTTCACCTGCTCTCTCAGGTTCATGGAGAACACACCCATGACAAAGCATATTGTGAGGAATCAAGAGAAGGTGTGGGGCCACAGCTTCTGTGTGCTTGAGTGTACGGTTACTGTGGGTTAATTAGAGCTCCCCATGAGGACACTGGAAATCTCTCTTAAGCATCAGTTCTAAGTTTGGGGAAGTGACTCAGTGGGGGAAGGGTTTGTTGTGCAAGCATGAGGGTCTGAGTTCCTATTCCCAGCACCCATGTAGAAGCTAAAACTTGACAGAGTGGCATGTGTGTGCAAACGCAGGCGGGAGGAGAGAGGCAGGTTCTGGGGCTCAGGTTCACTGAGAGGCCACACCTCAAGAAAATAAGATGGAGAGAAATAGAAGAAGTCATGCAAGTTGACTTCTGTCCCCTATACAAAACTATGAACAAATACACACACAGACACACACACACACACACACACACACACACACACACACACACACACACACACACACAGATGCTTAGGCACACCCAGGCATGCACACACATGAGTTCTAATGAAAGGTTTGAAACAAATTTTGTCTTAGAAATAAAAATCTTTTTCTAAGAAAACCATGTTTAATTCATCTGTAGGGTTTAGAGGTTCTTTCTCTCCCCGCCCTCCCATGCATGTGTGTGTGTGTGTGCGCGCGTGTGTGTGTAGTGTGCATGTATACTACTTCAGTTGCTGCTGACTATAAGAGAAATCAATATCTGGCCACTGGCAGTTGTGGCCTGTTACAGCTTGGTGACAGCTGATTTATTGATAGTTGGCAATGAGAAGAAAGGCTGGTATATATGCTATCAAGTTTTAGAGCCTATTTTATCTATGCCAATACCAGTGACCCAACATTCCATTTATCATTCTTGCCCATGGAAGAAACAGTTGATAAAGGACAATAACTTTTAGCCTGTGTAATCCACGTACTTTTCTGTGTGCCAGTTGTGGGATAGAGAGAACTAGAAAGTTCTCACGGTGGTTGAGGGTACGGGACATGCTTGGCAATGCATTTCCGTTGGAAGAGGACTTGCCTACCACACACAAAGCCACAGCTTCCATCCCTAGGCAGCGCACAAACTAGGTGCAGGCACACACTTTCAATGCTATCACTTGGGGGACAGAGGCAGGAAGATCAGAAGTTCAGGGTTATTCTTCAGATACACAGTGAGTTTGAGAGACGTAGCCCAGCTGAGAGAGAGGAGACTGCTTCCAAAGGAAAGAAATTCCTTTAGTTCTGTGGCCTGGGCTCCCAAAGCTGCAGCAGTGACTGGCTTCAGCTTTTCCTTCAGTGTGTTGCATCTGCTTCTTCATGTTTGCCTGCCTTCCACACCACTTCTGGGCTGTGTTACCTCGCTAAGAGACGAATCGGCTGCTTTCTTTCTTGGTAATGAGACTAGTCTTGGTATCTAGAACCCCAAAGCAGGGCATTGTTCATACTTGGCTGAGCGTTGCTCCTACCTTACTCCATCTAATCCCCAGGGATCCCTGTGATACTAGAAATTAAGGCTCGAGGTGGCCCTGGATGTCCCCAGATTAAGTAAGGCTGACCCTTTGTCTCCAAACAAAGAGCACTGCTACAAAGACCCACGGTCATGCTTTGTGCTTCATTGTGCTCAGAGCATCTCCTTGTTCTGATGTAATGTGTGCACAATAGTCAGAGATCACCCTACTGAGCCTCACTTTCCTGGAAGGCCTCCTGGCAGACCCACCCTAAGCACTTTGACCTTCTACTTCTACAAACCCTGAGAACTCAGCTACAACCTGGGCCACCAGTTTCTTTCTGCATCTAGTACCGTCTTCTTCTTCTTTTTTTTTTTTTTTTTGAAATTTTTTTCTTTTTTTTTTAATTTATTTAATACGTAATAATAATTCTTTGGTTTCCGGGCAAACATCCCCCTCCCCCCTCCCCTTCCTTATGGGTGTTCCCCTCCCAACCATCCCCCCATTGCCACCCTCCCCCCAACAGTCTAGTTCACTGGGGGTTCAGTCTTAGCAGGACCCAGGGCTTCCCCTTCCACTGGTGCTCTTACTAGGATATTCATTGCTACCTATGAGGTCAGAGTCCAGGGTCAGTCCAAGTATAGTCTTTAGGTAGTGGCTTAGTCCCTGGAAGCTCTGGTTGCTTGGCATTGTTGTACATATGGGGTCTCGAGCCCCTTCAAGCTCGTCCAGTTCTTTCTCTGATTCCTTCAATGGGGGTCCTATTCTCAGTTTAGTGGTTTGCTGCTGGCATTCGCCTCTGTATTTGCTGTATTCTGGCTGTGTCTCTCAGGAGAGATCTACATCCGGCTCCTGTCGGTCTGCACTTCTTTGCTTCATCAATCTTGTCTAATTGGGTGGCTGTATATGTAAGGGCCACATGTGGGGCAGGCTCTGAATGGGAGTTCCTTCAGTCTCTGTTTTAATCTTTGCCTCTCTCTTCCCTGCCAAGGGTATTCTTGTTCCCCTTTTAGAGAAGGAGTGAAGCATTCACATTTTGATCATCCGTCTTGAGTTTCATTTGCTCTAGGCATCTAGGGTAATTCAAGCATTTGGGCTAATAGCCACTTATCAGTGAGTGCATACCATGTATGTCTTTCTGTGTTTGGGTTAGCTCACTCAGGATGATATTTTCCAGTTCCAACCATTTGCCTACGAATTTCATAAAGCCGTTGTTTTTGACAGCTGAGTAATATTCCATTGTGTAGATGTACCATATTTTCTGTATCCATTCCTCTGTTGAAGGGCATCTGGGTTCTTTCCAGCTTCTGGCTATTATAAATAAGGCTGCGATGAACATAGTGGAGCACGTGTCTTTTTTATATGTTAGGGCATCTTTTGGGTATATGCCCAAGAGAGGTATAGCTGGATCCTCAGGCAGTTCAATGTCCAATTTTCTGAGGATCCTCCAGACTGATTTCCAGAATGGTTGTACCAGTCTGCAATCCCACCAACAATGGAGGAGTGTTCCTCTTTCTCCGCATCCTCGCCAGCATCTGCTGTCAGCTGAGTTTTTGATCTTAGCCATTCTCACTGGTGTGAGGTGAAATCTCAGGGTTGTTCTGATTTGCATTTCCCTTATGACTAAAGATGTTGAACATTTCTTTAGGTGTTTCTCAGCCATTCGGCATTCCTCAGCTGTGAATTCTTTGTTTAGCTCTGAACCCCATTTTTTAATAGGGTTATTTGTCTCCCTGCGGTCTAACTTCTTGAGTTCTTTGTATATTTTGGATATAAGGCCTCTATCTGTTGTAGGATTGGTAAAGATCTTTTCCCAATCTGTTGGTTGCCGATTTGTCCTAACCACAGTGTCCTTTGCCTTACAGAAGCTTTGCAGTTTTATGAGATCCCATTTGTCGATTCTTGATCTTAGAGCATAAGCCATTGGTGTTTTGTTCAGGAAATTTTTTCTAGTGCCCATGTGTTTGAGATGCTTCCCTAGTTTTTCTTCTATTAGTTTGAGTGTATCAGGTTTGATGTGGAGGTCCTTGATACACTTGGACTTAAGCTTTGTACAGGGTGATAAGCATGGATCAATCTGCATTCTTCTACATGTTGACCTCCAGTTGAACCAGCACCATTTGCTAAAAATGCTATCTTTTTTCCATTGGATGGTTTTGGCTCCTTTGTCAAAAATCAAGTGCCCATAGGTGTGTGGGTTCATTTCTGGGTCTTCAATTCTATTCCATTGGTCTATCTGTCTGTCTCTGTACCAATACCATGCAGTTTTTAATCACTATTGCTCTGTAATACTGCTTGAGTTCAGGGATAGTGATTCCCCCTGAAGTCCTTTTATTGTTGAGGATAGTTTTAGCTATCCTGGGTTTTTTGTTATTCCAGATGAATTTGCAAATTGTTCTGTCTAACTCTTTGAAGAATTGGATTGGTATTTTGATGGGGATTGCATTGAATCTGTAGATCGCTTATGGTAAAATGGCCATTTTTACTATATTAATCCTGCCAATCCATGAGCATGGGAGATCTTTCCATCTTCTGAGGTCTTCTTAAGTTTCTTTCTTCAGTGTCTTGAAGTTCTTATTGTACAGATCTTTTACTTGCTTGGTTAAAGTCACACCAAGGTACTTTATATTGTTTGGGTCTATTATGAAGGGTGTTGTTTCCCTAATTTCTTTCTCGGCCTGTTTCTCTTTTGTGTAGAGGAAGGCTACTGATTTATTTGAGTTAATTTTATACCCAGCCACTTTGCTGAAGTTGTTTATCAGCTTTACTAGTTCTCTGGTGGAACTTTTGGGATCACTTAAATAAACTATCATATCATCTGCAAATAGTGATATTTTGACTTCTTCTTTTCCGATCTGTATCCCCTTGACCTCCTTTTGTTGTCTGATTGCTCTGGCTAGAACTTCAAGAACTATATTGAATAAGTAGGGAGAGAGTGGGCAGCCTTGTCTAGTCCCTGATTTTAGTGGGATTGCTTCAAGTTTCTCTCCATTTAGTTTAATGTTAGCAACTGGTTTGCTGTATATGGCTTTTACTATGTTTAGGTATGGGCCTTGAATTCCTATTCTTTCCAGGACTTTTATCATGAAGGGCTGTTGAATTTTGTCAAATGCTTTCTCAGCATCTAATGAAATGATCATGTGGTTCTGTTCTTTCAGTTTGTTTATATAATGGATCACGTTGATGGTTTTCTGTATATTAAACCATCCCTGCATGCCTGGGATGAAGCCTACTTGATCATGGTGGATGATTGTATTGATGTGCTCTTGGATTCGGTTTGCCAGAATTTTATTGAGTATTTTTGCATCGATATTCATAAGGGAAATTGGTCTGAAGTTCTCTTTCTTTGTTGGGTCTTTGTGTGGTTTAGGTATAAGAGTAATTGTGGCTTCATAGAAGGAATTCGGGAGTGATCCATCTGTTTCAATTTTGTGGAATAGTTTGGATAATATTGGTATGAGGTCTTCTATGAAGGTTTGATAGAATTCTGCACTAAACCCGTCTGGACCTGGGCTCTTTTTGGTTGGGAGACCTTTAATGACTGCTTCTATTTCCTTAGGAGTTATGGGGTTGTTTAACTGGTTTATCTGTTCCTGATTTAACTTCGATACCTGGTATCTGTCTAGGAAATTGTCCATTTCCTGAAGATTTTCAAATTTTGTTGAATATAGGTTTTTATAGTAAGATCTGATGATTTTTTGAAATTCCTCTGAATCTGTAGTTATGTCTCCCTTTTCATTTCTGATTTTGTTAATTTGGACACACTCTCTGTGTCCTCTCGTTAGTCTGGCTAAGGGTTTATCTATCTTGTTGATTTTCTCAAAGAACCAACTTTTGGTTCTGTTGATTCTTTCTATGGTCCTTTTTGTTTCTACTTGGTTGATTTCAGCTCTGAGTTTGATTATTTCCTGCCTTCCTCCTGGGTGTATTTGCTTCTTTTTGCTCTAGAGCTTTTAGGTGTCCTGTCAAGTTGCTGACATATGCTCTTTCCTGTTTCTTTCTGCAGGCACTCAGCGCTATGAGTTTTCCTCTTAGCACAGCTTTCATTGTGTCCCATAAGTTTGGGTATGTTGTACCTTCATTTTCATTAAATTCTAAAAAGTTTTTAATTTCTTTCTTTATTTCTTCCTTGACTAGGTTATCATTGAGTAGAGCATTGTTCAATTTCCACGTATATGTGGGCATTCTTCCCTTATTGTTATTGAAGACCAGTTTTAGGCCGTGGTGGTCTGATAGCACGCATGGGATTATTTCTATCTTTCTGTACCTGTTGAGGCCCGTTTTTTGACCAACTATATGGTCAATTTTGGAGAAAGTACCATGAGGAGCTGAGAAGAAGGTATATCCTTTTGCTTTAGGATAGAATGTTCTATAAATATCTGTTAAGTCCATTTGGCTCATGACTTCTCTTAGTCTGTCTACGTCTCTGTGTAATTTCTGTTTCCATGATCTGTCCATTGATGAGAGTGGGGTGTTGAAATCTCCCACTATTATTGTGTGAGGTGCAATGTGTGTTTTGAGCTTTAGTAAGGTTTCTTTTACGTATGTAGGTGCCCTTGTATTTGGGGCATAGATATTTAGGATTGAGAGTTCATCTTGGTTGATTTTTCCTTTGATGAATATGAAGTGTCCTTCCTTATCTTTTTTGATGACTTTTAATTGAAAATTGATTTTATTTGATATTAAAATGGCTACTCCAGCTTGCTTCTTCTGACCATTTGCTTGGAAAGTTGTTTTCCAGCCTTTCACCCTGAGGTAGTGTCTGTCTTTGTCTCTGAGGTGTGTTTCCTGTAGGCAGCAGAATGCAGGGTCCTCGTTGCGTATCCAGTTTGTTAATCTATGTCTTTTTATTGGGGAGTTGAGGCCATTGATGTTGAGAGATATTAAGGAATAGTGATTATTGCTTCCTGTTATATTCATATTTGGATGTGAGGTTATGTTTGTGTGCTTTTCTTCTCTTTGTTTTGTTGCCAAGACGATTAGTTTCTTGCTTCTTCTAGGGTATAGCTTGCCTCCTTATGTTGGGCTTTACCCTTTATTATCCTTTGTAGTGCTGGATTTGTAGAAAGATATTGTGTAAATTTGGTTTTGTCATGGAATATCTTGGTTTCTCCACCTATGTTAATTGAGAGTTTTGCAGGATACAGTAACCTGGGCTGGCACTTGTGTTCTCTTAGCGTCTGTATGACATCTGTCCAGGATCTTCTGGCCTTCATAGTTTCTGGCGAAAAGTCTGGTGTGATTCTGATAGGTCTGCCTTTATATGTTACTTGACCTTTTTCCCTTACTGCTTTTAATATTCTTTCTTTATTTTGTGCGTTTGGTGTTTTGACTATTATGTGACGGGAGGTGTTTCTTTTCTGGTCCAATCTATTTGGAGTTCTGTAGGCTTCTTGTATGCCTATGGGTATCTCTTTTTTTAGGTTAGGGAAGTTTTCTTCTATGATTTTGTTGAAGATATTTACTGGTCCTTTGAGCTGGGAGTCTTCACTCTCCTCTATACCTATTATCCTTAGGTTTGATCTTCTCATTGAGTCCTGGATTTCCTGTATGTTTTGGACCAGTAGCTTTTTCCGCTTTACATTATCTTTGACAGTTGAGTCAATGATTTCTATGGAATCTTCTGCTCCTGAGATTCTCTCTTCCATCTCTTGTATTCTGTTGGTGAAGCTTGTATCTACAGCTCCTTGTCTCTTCTTTTGGTTTTCTATATCCAGGGTTGTTTCCATGTGTTCTTTCTTGATTGCTTCTATTTCCATTTTTAATTCCTTCAACTGTTTGATTGTGTTTTCCTGGAATTCTTTCAGGGATTTTTGCGATTCCTCTCTGTAGGCTTTTACTTGTTTATTAATGTTTTCCTGTGCTTCCCTAAGTGTGTTCATGTCTTTCTTGAAGTCCTCCAGCATCATGATCAAATATGATTTTGAAACTAGATCTTGCTTTTCTGGTGTGTTTGGATATTCCATGTTTGTTTTGGTGGGAGAATTGGGCTCCGATGATGCCATGTAGTCTTGGTTTCTGTTGCTTGGGTTCCTGCGCTTGCCTCCTGCCATCAGATTATCTCTAGTGTTACTTTGTTCTGCTATTTCTGACAGTAGCTAGACTGTCCTATAAGCCTGTGTGTCAGGAGTGCTGTAGACCTGTTTTCCTGTTTTCTTTCAGTCAGTTATGGGGACAGAGTGTTCTGCTTTTGGGCTTGTAGTTTTTCCTCTCTACAGGTCTTTAGCTGTTCCTGTGGGCCTGTGTCTTGAGTTCACCAGGCAGGTCACTTGCAGGGGAAAAGTTGGTCCTACCTGAGGTTCCGAGGCTCAAGTGTGCTCGTGGGGTACTGCCTAAGTCCTCTCCGCGGCGGCAGCAACCGAGGAGATCTGCGCCGCTCTTTCCGGGAGCCTCCGTGCACCAGGGTTCCAGATGGCGTTTGGTGTTTTCCTCTGGCGTCTGGATGTGTGCAGAGTGCAGTCTCTTCCGGTTTCCCAGGCGTGTCTGCCTCTCTGTAGGTTTAGCTCTCCCTCCCACGGGATTTGGGTGCAGAGAACTGTTTATCCGGTCTGTTTCCTTCAGGTTCCGGTGGTCTCTCAGGCACAGGGGTCCTGCCGCTCCTGGGCCCTCCCCTACGGGAACCCAGAGGCCTTATACAGTTTCCTCTTGGGCCAGGGATGTGGGCAGGGGTGGGCAGTGTTGGTGGTCTCCTCCGCTCTGCAGCCTCAGGAGTGCCCACCTGACCAGGCGGTGAGGTCTCTCTCCCACGGGGTTTGGGAGCAGAGAGCTGCTCTACCGTCTTCTTTATTACACATTGAGTATGTGATCAGTTATATGCCCTATTTATTTTCACGGACACCTACATGGTTTTCGTTCCTGCGGTAATAGGTGTTAATATCAAGAGGATATGCCCAGCAGAAAAATCAGGCAAGTGGTGATGCCTTAAGATGTTGTCCTTTCCTTTACCTTTGAGATAAAAACTGGACTCAGTCTTCAAGGCTTATCTCAAATTACACAACTCTTTTCATATCGTCTATCTAGCTATTTTCTATCATCCATCCATATATGTATATATGATCTATCTATCTATCTATCTATCTATCTATCTATCTATCTATCTATCATCTATAACATCTTTCTATCATCAGGCAATCATCTATTGGCAGTAGCCAAGTCTCTTCTGGGAATGGTCTCACAGTGCAATGCAGACACTTATGGCAAGGCCTGAGGAGTTGGGTTCCCACAAGGCAAGGACCTATGGGGATAATTGTGCAGAATCTCCTGGCCTTTCCTGAGGGAATTCTGGGATCACTTTTGTCTTGCATTTGAATGTTTTGGCTTTGTCATTAGAAGATTTTACTTTTACTTTGTCCATGACAGACATTTCCCCAGAATCAGAAGAAGAAAGCTCGGACGGACTGTCATTCATTCTTGTTTGTCTCCGAGGATCATGGGAGCGGAACAAAGCACTGCTCCTCTGTTTGTTAGCCATGGTGATGTGGTTATGTCAACACGAGGGCCTGGTCTGGGTACATCAGCTAATGACCAGATGTTCTCTGCTGATGGGAACTTAGTTCTGACATCCTTTTGTCTACTGACCTGTTCCAAACAACAGCTGAATGATTATCAAAAGGTTAGGAAGGTCTTGCTGGATCGCTGGTTCCAAGACTTAATAGGAACACTCAGAGGTAAGCAAGGAGGAGGAGCTGACTCTGGTTACTAATTTGCTAGGAAGCCTGCGCGTTAGAGGAATTAGATCTCTTGACTAGGATATGAAGAGATACTAGGTACCAGTGATTAAATCAGAGTTTCCCGGGTATGTAGCCCATCACCTCTCTGTACGGCAACCACAGTTGTTACCAGGTGTCCCTCGGTTATGGACCGATGTGCTGGGTTATATATTAACTGCTTGCTGAAGCTGTGCTTCCTCTCTCGATAAAGTTCACGGTTAGCAGGAAACTGAGGGGCCTGGGGAGGCGAGGAAGGGAAAAGGTACAGTGTGCACAGTATTGTTAAACAGAGGGTGTTCTTAAGAGATTGTGTGTGAGAAAATGAGAACATTGATGCAAAACCTCTTCAGCTGCGAAAAAAATAGACTTACAAATAAAAGTGTCCTGAGCTATCTTAGTGCCAGTGCGTGAGCTGCACCTCTTGGTCCAAGGCTGCTTTTGCCTACTCTACACATCCTCCTTCGGGTTCTGTACCCGACGGAGGCTAGACTCCAGCAATCTATCGTTTATCTGTCTAAATTTTGACCAATCATCTATCTCTATTGTTATTTATATGCCATTTATTCATCTGTCATTTATCTGTGATTGTCTGATTTCCACTATCCTGCTTCTTCTTCCTCTTCTCCTCCTCCTCTTCCTCCTCATCTTCCTCCTTCTTCTTCCTCTTCTGCAGTTCTCCCTCTTCTGCTCTCCCTCCTCATCTGTTACTATGTAAACAGCTTTCTTACTTTTCTTTGTAAAACGTTACGTCCACAGGTGCTTTTCGAACCTCTGTGTATGCTCACCACATATGCACAGTGTCTGTGGTGCCTGAAGAGGTTGTTGAATCCCCTGGCCCTGGATTGTTGTGAGCTACCATGTAGGTGCTGGAAACTTAACCTGTGTCTTTCACAGGAGCAGCAAGTACTCTTAACCGCTGAGCCATCTCTCCAGCCTCAGTTTTCTGTGGATTTTTTTTTTTGGTTACCTGTTTCAATTATTTTTAATTTTGCATCTTGTTCCTTAATGACCTTTTAATCCTTTGTCAGTGATAACAAAGAATTTTACAAATAGGCGATACTGCTCCCAAATCTGCTGAAGTTCAATGAAATTAATTAGTGTGGAGGCACTGCAGGGCAACAGAAATCCTTTAAACAGTGCGATTACTATTGTGTTTATTTTCTGTTAATTAAAAAGACAAGCACCAAGGAAACCTTCCCTTAAAAAAAAAAGCTACTTTGCGTGCTGTAAACAATTTAACTTAACATGTAGTTCGCTTGTTAGCATCTGTGTTCCTTTGCTAATGTCTTCAGTGTTGAGCCCTGACTGCTCTTTGAACTTGGCTCACTGATTTGGGTTCCTGGTTTTTCTTCTTACACTAATAAGATTCACAATGAATAATTTACATGTACAATTTGAGCTTCTTTGGTGTGGAAGGGAAGCGTAAAAACATCTGAGATGCAATTTGAGGACAGTGTTTCTATTCAAGAGTTTCTCTCGTACTTAAGAATTATCTCAGGGGGGCTGGAGAGATGGCTCGGAGGTTAAGAGTGTTTGCTGCCCTTGTTGGGGGCTGCAGTTTGGTTCCCAGGACTGAGGTCTTGGTGGCTTATACTTCAGCTCCAGGGGAGCTGATGCCCTCTTCTGGCCTCTACTCATGTCTACAGACATGTACACACACACACACACACACACACACACACACAGAGAGAGAGAGAGAGAGAGAGACAGACAGACAGACAGACAGAGAAATACACACATGAAGAGAAAAGTAATTCTTAAAATCTGTATCTCTTCAGTGTTACACTGCCCACTATAGCATGATGTTATGTTTTATATATGAAATTAGGAAGCTTCCATAGCAGTGGGCTTCCACATGACTTTCCAAAAGGTCTTTTAGTTCTGCTGTCCCTCCCTGGATTCCTTCCTCCCCTCCCCCTCTCTCCTTCCCTCCCTTTCTCCCCTCTCTGAATTTAACCCTTTCTGTTCCACTAGCCTCCTTTAAGCCTCCATACACTACATTCTCCCACCCCTCCCTTGGAATCTCCCATCCCAGTCTCTTACTAATTTCCCTACCTCTGTGGGAAATTTCAAATGCAGCACTTATCTGAAGAGTCAAAGTTAGAATTCACCAACGAGAGGAAGGATGTGGATTGTCTTTCTGTGTCTCTGTTATCTTCCTCAGGATGATTGCTTCCGACTCCATCGTTTACCTGTGAATTTAATAATTTCGCTCTTCTTAACAGCTGAATGAAAACCCGTTATGTATATGCACCTCAATTTCATTATCCAGGCATTAGCTGATAGACATCTAGGCCCTTCCCGTTTCCTGGCTATTGTGACTAGAGCAGCAGCGAACACGGATGTAGAGCAGGATGTAGAGTCCTGGGGTGTACGTCCAAGAGTGATATGGATGGGGGCGGTCATCCATTTCTAGCTTCTTGAGGAACTTCCACACTGGTTTCTATAGCAACCTCACCTGTCCCACACTCCCACCACAAGGAGTGAGTGTCCCCCTTTTCTCTAAATCAGCAAACAGTGAGTGTGTCCCTTACCTCTAAGGCAGCAAGGAGTGAATGTCCCCTTACCTCTAAAGCACTCCAGCCTTCCTTGTTTTTTTTTTTTTTTTTTTTTTGAGCTTAGCCATTGTGATTAGGGTAATATGAAATGTCAAAGCAATTTTAATTTGGGTTTCGCTGATGGCTAAGGATGTCAAACTTAAAAAGAAAAAGGAAACGACATTTCCTGGTCATTTGTGTTTCACCTTTGGAGAATTCTGCTTAGTTCCATACATCCTTTGTAAATGGAGCAGTTTTGTTTCCTCAATGTTAGCTGTTTTGGTTCATGGTGTGTTCTGGATCCTATCCTCTGTCAGATGTATGGCTGGCAAAGGTGCTCCTCCCATTCTGTGTGCTGCCCCTTTATGCTAATTACTGCAGGCTGATGATACTAGGGTTTTATTCAGAAAGCCACTGTACCAATGACTTCAAGCTATTCCCTGTTTTATCTTCTATGAGATTCAGATGCCAGGTCATTTTATTATTCAAAGTGCCTGACTAACACTGAACTTGACAGAAGAAAGGTGTGGAGAACTCGTAGCTTTCTAAAAGACTGTGCCCATAACATCTGTTCTCCTTGCAGACTGTGTGACCCCCACAGCCAGCTTTGAGTCCCTTCTGCTGCATTGAAGACCATGACAGAACCAAGCACGGTAAATCTCCCTGTAATCCCAGGACTCAGAAGCTGGGGCGGAGTAAGAACCTGGCTCAAGAACAAACCCAAACAAAATGAGACAGCAACAACAAACTAACAGCCAAATCAAACCAACCAGCCAACCAACCAAACAATTAAAAAAAAAAAAGTTGACTACTATAATAAATGCAGAAACAGATGACCTCAAAGAAACCACCCAGTAGGATTTTTATAATAACATTAGTGACAATTTATTATTATTGCTGGTGTTTATATAAAGATAAAGAGGAGGGGGTTATGTTCTGTGGAGGTGTGGGGGAAGGGAGTGCCTCTGTGTGCCCACGCTGACGCATCCCTTCCCCCTGAGGGACCATCCACAGGACAGCATAGTATAGAATAGAGTTTATTCAGGGCATGGGGAGGAGAGTTAAGAGAGTAGTAGGGGCAGAGAGAGAGAAAGAAGAGTAGAGAAGAAGAGAAGTACAGAAGTACACAAGCACATGGAGATGGGGGGTACGGGGGTGCGGGGAGGGGATGGGGAGAGAAGGGACAAAGGGGGAAGAGGGTAAGAGAGCAAGAGAGAACAAGAGAGCAAGAGAACAAGAGAGTGAGGAGGGGGCAAGCAGCCCCTTTTATAGTGTCAGGCATACCTGACTGTTGCCAGGTAACCGTGGGGTGGAGCTTAGACAGAATGCTAACGATTGTTGTTGTTATCTTGCCTCCGCTCCTTAGCACCTGAGACTAAAGTTAATCTTTATAACAGTCAAAAAGAGTTGTCATCTTTGTTAGTCACAAGAAGGTATGAAGGTTCAGGCAATGTCATTTACCAAATGCCACCAAGCTTGGAAATGATAGAATTCAAGTTCCTAATAATTTCTCTGAATTTTACTTTATTAAAATTTCTAGATTACATCTATTTACTTATGAGGATGGTACATGCCATGGCACACATGCGGAGGTCAGAGGACCACTAGAGGACGTCTGTTCTCTTCTTCCATCCCGAGGGTCCGGGAATCGAACTCAGGTCTTCAGGCTTGTTGGCAGGCACCTTTATCTGCCGAGTCATTTCACGGGCCCATGATTTTTTAAATTAAAGATACTAGAAGCAGGTTTGTTTAGAAACCAGTGTTTCAAACAAGAGTCAAAATAAAACGTTTAAAAAAGGAAGAAAAAAAATCAAACAAAACAAGTCAAAATAAAACTTAAAAGAACAAAACGAAACAAAAACAAACCTAAACAGCCTGGGCCCTCTCCGCAACTTCTCGGTTTTCGGATAACGCCGAATAACGTTGCTGACACAGCAGTTTAGAAGCCGCCTTTGGAACTCAGGACAGAAGAAGCCTTGGTGCAGTTGTGTCATGGTCCCTTTTAACTACAAAGGCTCAGAGCACCAGCCCTAGCGCTAGATTTCCACATCACCACAGTTCCTGGAGCTGCAATCCCTGTGGTGGATGGAAAGTGTCAGCCTCACCGATGAGATAGAATGCTTGCTTACACCGATCTCCACCCATCTCCACGCTCGACCCTGGAGATAATTTGGTGCGCGGGGTAGGAAACCCGGGTTCATAAACATTGCGATCCGATCCAGGCTTTGTGGGGGAAAGGCAGGTACCAGATGAGAATGTCCCTTCCTGCTGAGGGCTGGCTATGCTCGCAGTTGCTTCTCCACCACAGACACAGGGTCACTCGCCCTCCATCCCTTCCTTTTCCATGTTCAGGGCTATATCTGTAGTCACCTTGCTTCCTGATTTCCAGTGCTGTCAGATGTGTCGTTTTAACTTGTGTCTCCAGCACACACAGTGTTGCTTCGACCTGCCTTGCTAATAAATGCATACCGTTCGTTCGTTCTAGTTAGAATCACTGGATGGTGCCTTTGTATTAAAAAAAAAAAAAACTCTCTGTAGGATCTAAGAGGGATTAAAATTGCTTCACTAACTTCTTTTAGAAATACTCTCTTCGATACCAAGAAATTATTTAGCATAACAAAGGAATACTGGATGTCCCGCATGGATTTTTGTTGATGCATAAGTTTGTGTCTGTGTTATCCTCTGGCTTCATTGAATACACATCTCCTTTAATAGGTGTATCTTTAATAGGTGTTAATTTCTCTGAATAGATCCTTGATTATCTACTTCCTTTTTAACTTTTTACTGTGGGCAATATGGCAATATTTGTAAGAATAGCAGCTAGCATGGTGGTAGCCTGCCTCGGTAGTTATCAGCCTAGGGACAAAAGTCCTTCAGACACGTTCCCACCCACCATCTCCCCGTCAGCTTATTTAAAAGCAAACCCCATACTCATATGATTTCATGTGAGATTATTTCAAGATCTGGCTATAAAATGAAGGCTGTTTCAGAAAGTGTGGCTGAGGGTGAATGAGGTGGCCTTGTGGGAGAGCGTCCTTGCTGATCGAGCACGGGGACTTGCAGTTCTCAGCACCTGTGTGAACATGCAGGCATGCTGAACATGTCTGTGATCCCGTGATGCCAGAGCTGGAGGGTGGAGACAGACTGAGCCTGGGAGCTTGCTGGCCAGCCAGCCTATATCAAATGGATCAGGGAGAGACTGCATAATAAGGTGTAATGAGATAGAGGAGGCCACCAATGTCCTCCAATGGCTTCTGCATTCACACATGGACACACACACACACACACACACACACACACACACACACACACACAGCACAAACTCACTACACAACATGCAAACATTTAAAAGGAGGCACGGGCATATTATTAGCACATCTAAACAAATGACCCCTTAAAGTAATTAAATATCCATTCATTGTCCGTGTCCCAGTAGCTATCTTTGAAATATGCCTTAATTGGTTTATTTAAATTGGTTCTCCCCAAAGGCTCCATCTGTCTCCTTGGCTGATATGTCTCCTTAAATGTCTTTTTACCTTATAGATCTCCTCTCCATCTCCTTTATGGCTTGTGGTTGATAATTGAAGAGCTGGGCTGCTGTTGCCGCAGTTTCTGTAATAGATCAAACTCTGCAGGGATTTCACAGAGCTGACCAGTGCCCACCATCTGTGCTGCTTTCCAGGGCCGTGGGAAGACAGCCCCACCTTCCCTCCTTGCTCTGTGCACAAATGCTGATTCCGGGTGGGGTTTGTAGCTCACCGAGTAGCTTGCTTCCACAATACTTTCCTTTAAGGTGTGTAGGGAGATATGCTCCCTGTATTTGTGGTAGCGGACCCTAGTGAGTTTTCGGTACTGTTGTTCTGTGATTATAGACCAGGGCACATAACAGAAAGAACAAAAGAGCCAAAGTTGTGTCGGTCTTCAAGGATTCAAGGACACCGATCGGGATGTTTGTGACGTTAGAGTTCTCCAGAACCTAGTTGGTCATGTTCTCTGGCAGTTTTAGATTCAAAGGTGAATGTATGCAGAGGGGTTTGGGGGGAGGTCTAGATGCTCTAGATTTGGGAGGACCCAACCTTTGGACTCAAAGCTGATGGTGCTGCTGCTGACCTCTGTGACTTCTCTTAACTAGCCCATGTACTTGTTTTTAGTTAGGGAAACAGTAAGGTAGTGGGCATCTGGGTCTGAATCTCACATTCCCTGGGTCTTTGTTGTTCTGATCCAGGTTCTTGTGTAACTCAACATTCATTGAGAGCATGAAGAGCACAGGAGAGGAAAGATAGAGGATTACATCTGCAGAGAAAGGTAGGCTGGGGAAGATGCAACTGTGTCAATAATAACTGATGATGATGATGATGATGATGATGATGATGATGATGATGATGATGATAAGATTAATAACAACGACATGACTACCACCAATGCAGGCTACTAAGGAAAAGAAGAATGTTTGAAAGAGGATCCAAAGCTCGGGTCAAGGCTTTGAAAAGGAAAACCGCAATAAGAAAACAGACTGAATATTCGGATATGAGCAAAGAAAATGTTCCTGGGATCAGAAAAGACATTTTAAAAACACACACTGGAAGCAAGTTGTACCGGTGAGACAGCTTGGCAGGTAAAACTGTTTGTAAGCCTGGTGACTTGAATTTGGTCCTAGGACTCACGGTAGAAAGGTAGGTCAACTTCCCAGATTCCTCTGACCTCTGCACACATCGGTGTGTGTGATCTGTGTGATATACACGCCATACACACACCGATTTCAATCTTTATAAACACTTAGAAAAATATGCCGAATAAGTGGAGAATATCAACATGGACAAATACCTGGAAACAAAGTAAAATAACATTTAAAAAGATTGAAGAAGAAAAATATGAACCAAACGTTTTGTAGCAACCAAAACCCATTTTCAAAAACAAAATAGAAAACCATTATCACTGTGCAAAGATTTGGTATATTGTTCTTTTTCAAATATTTGTTTGTTTGTTTGTTTGTTTTTTTAATTTATGTGTCTATGTAAGTGTATGTCGTGTGTGTGCAGATGCCTCTGGAAACCAGAAAGAGGGAGTCAGCTCCTCAAGCTAGACTTACAGGCTGCACTGTAAGTGTCGTTGTGAGTCCTGAGAACTGAGCTCAGGTCTGCTGGAAGAGCAGCAAGGGTTCTTGACCACTAAGCCCTGTCTCCAGCCCTTCCATATCATTCTTTCTTGCCTTACAACTTAGATTCCAACAATATCTAGAAAAACAGTGGCTGGTGGTGATGCCCGCTGAAGATTTACTCACAGATTTACACTGAGAGATTGCACAAGTCACAGACCTTAAAATACAGCAGATTGCAAACAGAGGCGTACCGTTAAAAGAAAATATGGACTTTTAGTTACTTGTGCCGAATAATTTTCTTGATACTATTGAATATTAATCTGAGCTGTTTGCACGAGTCATTGTGGGGTATTTAATTCTGTCATTCATACACCCTTAAAAACGAGGGGCTTTGACCTGGAACAAAGTGGCAGTTCAGATTCAGTGTCGAAGACTGTGGGTTGATGGGACACTTTAGTTCTAAAACTGTAAGTGTAAACATCTGCTTTTAGCTCTTTGTACCCAAGAGGCTTGCAAAAGACGGCTAACCCGACTCCCTTAGTGAATGGCATTGATCTGGATAGAAACCAGAACCCCCTAAAGACTTCCGTTCTGGTACAAGAAGTGTCAAAGATGAGCTTCAAGCCCCTTTCATAGCAAATCTCAGGAAGACTGTGAAAGGCTGTGAAGTGAGTGTGAAAAGCACTAAGGATGAGGTGTGATTCCCCAAAGGCCACACGTTAAAGGCTCAGCTGCTGGCTCAGACTACAATGAGGAAGTTGTGGAACCTTCAGGAAGCAAGACTAACCGATGGAAGGACCAACACCGGTGCGACCTGCACACTTCCTGGTTCACTACGTGGGTTTTCCATCTGCTACGAGGTGAACAGCTTCCCACTTTCCTCAGCCATAACGAAATGCTTCACCTCAGAACCAGACGTGTGGAGCCACGTGATAATGGACTTTGAAACCACAAAGGCGCTGGAGAGATGGCTCAGCGGTTTAGAGCACTGACTACTCTTCCAGAGGTCCTGAGTTCAAATCCCAGCAACCACATGGTGGCTCACAACCATCTGTAATGGGATCTGATGCCCTCTTCTGGTGCGTCTGAAGACAACTACAGTATATATAATAGATAAATAAATCTTTAAAAATAAAAAAAATGCCTAGTATCTTAAAAAGAAAGAAAGGAAGGAAGGAAGAAAGAGAGAGAGAAAGGAAAAAAGAAAGAAAGAAAGAAAGAAAGAAAGAAGGAAAGAAAGAAAGAAAGGGAGAAACCATAAAGGCAAATGAATCTTCCCTCCCCCTTATCCTCCGGTATTTTGTTATAGTCTAATGATTTTATTCAAATAGGACCCATTGATGTGTTCAAGTCCATGAATTCATAGTGATAACTTACATTTTCATTTTTGAGGGATGATAAAGGATAATCATATTTGCTTTCAAAACCGAGGAAGGAAAACATCAAGCACTTTAAATAATTTTTATGTGACTGTAATACTGACTGGATACATAGCAGATAGAAAGTGTTTTACTATAATTTCCTTGCAGTGGCATTTGAATGAATGAATGAAAATGTAACTGCAGGATTAAAATGCCCCCATTAGGAGATGCAGTCGTTGCATGTAAAAGATAACTAACGTCAGGAAAAGTAGGACTCCTATGAAAAGCACGAGTGCTACCCTTACCTATATTTTGCACGAAGAACGGAACTGAAGTCTGACAGATTTTCTTTTAGACCTAACTTTGGAGAGAACGAAGAAGAACAAAAATGTGAAACCACATTGTCCAAACACCCTGAGCTGACATAAGATAAATGTAAAGACATTTTGATTTGGGAAATATACCTGATAATAAAGGCACAAGACTCGGTGTCAAGATGAGTCCAGGAAGAGAAGCAGGGATTTCTCCCACAGTGGTGAGAAGAGGTGCAGTGAGTGGAAAACTACTGAGACCTCAAGCATGAGGAGAGTATTGCTTTTAAAAATGGTTCGGCAGAGTTCTTGTTGAAGAGAGGCCAGAATGATTAGAAATCACATCAAAGGTGAAAGATAAGGATTTTGGTCAGATTCTCAAAAGTAATTTTCTGACACTGTAACAAAATGGCAGAGAGTAGACAGTTTATGAAGAACTAAGGTCTATTTGGCTCTTGATCCTGGTGATGACGGCACATGGGGAGGCAGAGGAAGTGAGTGTTCTGGTTTCCTATTCTTCCTGAAGAACCTCAGATCCCCCTATGGGTTATGTGATAAGATCTCTCCTGATCCCAATTAACTCCCTAAAGCCTGATCTCCAAGGAACAGTACGAGTGTTTGGAGATCAAGCTTGCATTTTAGGGAGATTTGAGGGCCACATCCAAAGCTGATGTGGTCAGAGATTGGTGTGGGAGGAGTCTTGCCAGGACTCACTGCATAAGCTAAAATTCAGGGCTTTGGTATGAATTCTAGTGGGAGGAGAGCTTCTGGTGGCCTGTGTAAACGCAGTCAAGAGCAATGTCTAAGAGTTAGATGGCCAGAGCTACACTTAGGTTATGGGAACTGCAGCTTACATGGTCCTATGTAGCTTTAAGAATGTGTGTGTGTGTGTGTGTATGTGTGTGTATGTATGTGTGTATGTGTGTATGTGTGTGTGTATGTATGTATGTGTATGTGTGTGTATGTGTGTGTATGTGTGTGTATGTATGTGTGTATGTGTGTGTGTATGTGTGTGTATGTATGTGTGTGTATGTGTGTGTATGTGTGTGTATGTATGTGTGTGTATGTGTGTGTATGTGTGTGTATGTGTGTGTATGTGTATGTATGTGCACATGCACATGTGCATGTGTATGTTTGGTGGTGGTGTACATGCATGTGCGTGAGGTGTGCGTGAACAAGTACCATAGTGCATGTGTGGAGGTCAGAGGACTTTTGAGAGTCATCTCTCTATTCTGTGGACTCAGGGGCGGGGACAAGTTTTCTAGGCTTTCATTCCAGTCTTTATCATTTTTTTTAAACCCATCTTGCTAGCCAAGTCCTAACTTTTCAATCCATGAATTAGAAAAGAAGAAAAGGGATAAAGGTAGACTTGTAAATTAAGAGGATTAAAAGACGCCACCAATTAAAAACAGTGAGATGAAATTATTGAAATTAAAAGTATGCACATGGGTCATGGTTAAATACTCTTCACCCCCAAAACACACCCAAATCTTCCCATCGCTGAGTATTGTGGAAATGATAGTATAGGGTCTTTACAGCTGTGGTTGAGGGTCTGGGAATGGTGTCATCTTTGATCTGTACTGATTAGAACCCAATGACTGGTGTTCTGATAAGAGAGAGGAGTCAGAGTTTAGATACAGGCACAGAGGGTAAGACCATGTAGAGAGACAAAGAAGACACAGAGTGGAGGACTATTCCCAGCCAAGGGTGACCTAGGATTGTCAGTACCCAGCAGACACCAGGAGACAGGTGACAAAGAACTTACTGGAGGGGCTGAGTGCTTCTGATTTGGCCTAGACACTGGAGATAATCATGTCCATCTCGGAACCCCCATGTTCTACAACTGTGTGTGCTTTTCCCTTTCTGAGTTCCACTTCCAATGAAAATGGATTTCAAGTCTATAAATAGGCCATCTGTGGCTTCACACATCATATGGCTCCCCTGTAATTCCGTATGGAAATCACACATCAGATAATTTATTCTTGATGGAGTTGTGTTATCTTTTGCCAGTTAATATTTTGACATTTTTATTTTGCCTCGTGCATTAGTCCTCCCCCCCATCTGCTGTCACAAATTCTCGAAATAAAACAACTTAGATGGAGCAAAAGTTTTGAAGGACAGAAGGAGGTTTGGGTGTGGTCACATGGTCCTGTTGCCTTGGGCCTGTGATGGTACAGTGTGTTGTGACAGGAGCAGATAGGGAGGAACTGCTCGCCTCTTGGTGTCTGGGAAGGAGATGGCATGGGGCAGAGATCCACTGTCCCCTATTTTATACCTGTTAATGACCCCACCTTCTAGTAGCACCACAGGTTGGCCACCGAGCCTCTTAGTATGTGAGTGAGCCTTCAGGAGACGGTTAAGACCCAGGCCATAATACCACATATCAACTACAACATTAGTTAACTATTTCTCAAAGTCATCTCCCTGTTTTATAGAAATGCCAGTTTGAAAGCTATCGCCCCACCCTGAAAAGTGTATCCCTGTGCTTTGCTGATCACGGTCATTCCCTCCCTCCCTCCCTTCCTCCCTTCTTCCTTTCTCTATTTCTTTTTCTCTGTTTCTCTCTTTCTTTCTGCCTCCCCCTTTTGTTGAAAATAGATTATTTTCTCATACAATCTATCATTATTACAGTCTCCCCTCCCTTTACTCTTCCAAGTTCCTCTCCCCTTCCTTTTCTCCCATCCAGACCCAACCCTGATCTGTCTCTTTTTTTGGAAAAGAACAGGCATCTAAGTGATAACAGAACGTGTAAAATAAAAATAAACAAATAAAACGAAACCCGTCACATTGAAGTTGAACAAGGAAAACCAACAGAAAGAAAAGAGCTCAAGAGAAGGCACAGGAGTCAGAGACCCACTTGTCCCCTCACTCAAAGTCCTATAAAATGCTAAACTGAAGCCGGATGATGGTGGCGCACATCTTCAATCCCAGCACTCAGGAGGCAGAGGCAGGCAGATCTCTGAGTTTGGGGCTAGCCTGGGCTACAAAGCCAGTCTAGGACAGCCTGGGCTATACAGAGAAAAACAAACAATACTAAACTGAAAGCTATAATCTATACACAGAGGGCCTGGTACCAACAGGTGTAGGCCCCGTGCTTGGGGCTTCGGTCCCTGTGAGCGCATATGAGTTTTTCTCAGTTGATTTCTTCCACCGTCCTTCTGACTCTTACGCTCTTTATGCCTCCTCTTCCCTGAGCTCTGAGGGCCCTGAGCTCTGAGGGGAGAGGTTTGATGAAGACATCTTAGGTAAAGTTGTGCTGTTCAACATTTTCAAAACATGCTTGAGTCACGTCTCTTCCCAGCTTTGCGCTCTCCTTCATAAACGGTGAGTGCTTCCTTGTCGATCTTTAAGAATACGTTATTGGGGTAGAGTCTGCAAGCGGTGCTAAGCACTTGCCAGTACTATCTGTTAGGATGTTTTGATCTCTCTGGTGTTCACAGAGACTCTTGCCCCATCTTCGTTTGGATGATGAGAACAGGACAGAATTCCTTACTGTTCCTAGACACTTATTAAGGAGGTCATTTGAACCACAGCACTTGAAGCACAAGGACAAGCTCACTGCACTTCCCTGGGACTATGCTGGATGTTGACAGCTGGTCTGTCTCACCACCCATTTCCCAGCCTTCCAATAGCAGCAGGCTGAGCATCAGACCTCCCGGGCTTCTTCCCTATATCCTGTGATATAGAGAGGACCTCTGGAGAACTGACGCAGACCAACCGATGCACAGAACTGCTTCGAAACCTTTCGGCTTTGATATTAGACTGCAGCGCTGTAACACATTGCTTATACTACTAATCTTCTGTGGAATTATTTATACTAATATTTGAGCGGTCTGCCTAACCAGAATTAGGGATATATAGAAAGGCATGCTAGTCATATGGAAGTCAGTTATAAATATTGGAGGAGATAAATATGGCTAGCAGATTTAAACACTACCCGGTGTATATACAGATGTATTTAAAGACTGCATGTCTTTCTGACATCTATAATTTTCCGTGGGGTATGTATATGTTCACGTGTATGTGTTCTTGTGTGGATACAGGGCTATGGAGGCCTGAGGTCAATACTGAGGTGTCTTCCTTAGTCACTCTCTTGTCTTCAGTTCCTCAGCAATGACATTGTAGAAGCAGGAGGTTGTGCATTTACACACTTCTGCACTTATGTATGCAGGTGTGTGTACACACACACACACACACACACACACACACACACACACAGGTTCAAATTCTTTTTCCCCTGCTTATGCCATAATCACTTTGCTGACTGAGCCATTTTTCTAGTCCCAACATGTTTGCTTTTTATGCTATTATCTATTAGTTAAGAAAATGAAAGCTTGCCCGAAAGTTTCATGAATGTGTAGAATTTGTAATGACCACCATAACTTGGAAAAGAGTTTATTATAACTTAATTACTAGGAATTTGCTAAAGTCTAGTGCATAGCCCCTTCTCTCCCTTTGCCTTTCAATTGGTAATTAAAAAATTCTCTATGTTCATAATGTATATGAATTTGTGTGTGTGTGTGTGTGTGTGTGTGTGTGTGTGTGTGTGTGTACAAATGGTAGAACACCTAAATCAAATTACTTAACATAAACTCTACCTCACCCTATTATTATTTGTGAAAAACTGGTAAGAGCGATATGATTTCCTCTCTTAGCATGACGTGTAATAATTGCTCTCTTCAACTTTCCACCTTCTATGCAGCTAAGTTTATTGTCCTTTGACTAACACCCTCCACACCCAAAGATAATTCTACATCATGAAATCCAATAGTGACTCATTTCTAGCAAGGATCTAGTGGTTGATAGGAAGAAAATGGGGCTGTTATGTGGTTGTAATGACTTCTCCCTTCTTGGGGCTTCTGTCAGAAAAAGTACTCTTTGTTTTCTGTCTTTTTTTTCTATGCTGGAGAACCACACTCAGGGTCGCACGTGTGCTGGACAAACGCTGGACACCAGACTTACTCTGCTCGTTCATTCCACACAGGCAGAGGCAATTTCTATTTTTCGAGGTGGTTTTTAGCTCCTGGGTGTACAGAGAGGGATAAAGGTGAAGACCACAACGATGGCTGAATTTTCCATACGCTGAGACTCCATGGTTCACAGAAATTGTGATGAGAGATAAACAAAAAGCGTGGCCTCTAGATGTTGGGCTCCTTCATGTAGGTGAGAGAGACAGAGCTGCCCCTGCTGTGTGGTGTGGGATCCAGGAGTCCAGCCACAGCACTTCCCCCTATAACCAACACCCCACTGGGCTATTAATCTTCTGTAAACCAGGAAATGTCCCGGCATGTTGTTCATGCCATTGAGTGATGACTTATCATGCAGCTGATCCTTATGGTTCATGGATTTGGAATTTGCAAACTCACCGACTTGCTCAATTATGAGTTGATCTGAGAATCAACACCCATTGCTTTGCAGAGTGGCAGCACTCGAGCCACGGAGTTGCAAATTCCTAGGCACCTAACAAGGAGGTACTAACAGACTTCAGCTTTCTGTGAATCATTTAGGATCTTTTTCTTCTTATCCGTTTTGTAATTGTATTTCTTGGTGAGTTTGCAGTCGAGAGAGGGCCCAGGTGTCATGCGGATGTGCTAATAAATGTGGACAGCGTGGGCCTTGTGGAGAAAATGTGAATGAAGGTGAGCTGTGCGCAGACATGAATTACTACACATTTGGCCTTGAGCTCCATGTTTATGAATCGACAGCGTACATTAAACAAGATGTCTCCAAGCAGAATCACACAGTAAATAAGGTTATGTATTGATCTGTTGGCGAAATTATTGCTGTTAGAGACCCGTGTCAAGCTGCTCTGTAGTTCTCCTACAGCAATGGCTCAGAATTCCTTAATTCAGTTTCCCTGTAATTTCCTAGAACATGATTGCTGGGAGGACCAGGAATCAGCTGTCTACAGTGATTTTTACTGACAAGTGACTAAGGGATTTCTGTGCGTGTGTCCACTTTAAGTGTATATTAAAACTACCTGAGGGAGGTATTAGCAGCACTCCCATTTGGCAGATGGAAAAGCAGAAGTAGAAAGAGAGTATGTATCTGTTTTCAATCTTCAGCAGGGAGAAGAAGGACGGCAGGACACAGGTTAGGTTCAGTCTCTGTACTAAGACCTCACATGGGCCAAGGTAGCCAAAGACTGTGTTCAAGGCAAACCCTGGAGTGCGAAGGATCTCTGTGAAGCTTAAATGACAGCCAGGACAAGAACAGACTGGGTCCTAGGATAAGAAATTGGCAACAGGGCTAGGTGGCAGTTGGGAAACACCTATTGGGCCAGAGTTGAGAGCTCATTTTTCACACTTCCTCGGAGAGGAAAGCCTTGAAACTTACCTTATCCACCTGCAGGGAGACACAGACTAAGCTTCGGGATAGGAAGGGAGCTTGAAGGGAAAAATACACGCTCCTCCTGGATCACTCAGGGTCACAGGTTCAGGAAGCGGTTCTGTCCGGAACCTTGCGTGGTGGCCAGTTGTGAGAGTGAAAGTCAGTGTTTAGTATAAGCTCTCCCCTAGCTGCGAATGCCTCCAGTTCTTACCTCCTAATCGACCCCACTTATCCTCTACCTCACCCTGCTTTGTAACCGTTGTGACTCTGTGGGGACACACAGTAGTTTCCCTCTTATCAGATGCCCAGGGAAACATTATGCAAATATATGGTGTTTCGGAAGATGTGATTTGTCATCATTGATTCAGGATTGCTTGGTTTATAGCAGATAAATTTGTATTTCAAAAATAAATCTCTGGCCACGGCCATACATGCTTAAAAAGAAGTGAACAGACTTATTTACCTTTGAACAAGGTGAATTTCCAAACATGTCTGTCTGATTTTGTCACCAAGATGACACAATGCTTCAGGACTACAATCAGAGTGACTAAGGCAAAGGACTCGATGGTCTTAGACCTTGTTGATCGACGTTTGAAATGCGAGCAGAGCTGGTCTGAGCCACAGCTGTAAAATGGCCGCCTGGTGAAAGAGAAGGGAAGGAAATCTGGAAAGCGGCTCCTAGCTCTGCCTCTCAGGGTTACTCACATCCAGACTGTGTTCCTTCCTCTGCCTTCCCATCCTGAGTCTTTCAAAAGCCACATGTCAGCAATTTATGAATGTGAATAATGTGATTTACATTCCTTTGATTTAATATAGTGATTAAGTGTCTTTGTAGTCTGTTCCAAGTCACTGAAATGAAACAATACGTTTTCTTTAAAAATCCTTTGTCCTTTATTAGTAATTTTCCCCTTCCAAATTCGCTCCGCTTTGGCAAATGGAAGAAAGATAAATTTTGCTTTGATTCGATAGCGCAGAGAATACAGAAGGGAATTAAGACATTAGTCGGGAAGCAGGAGGGAGCCGAATGGGAGCAGGAGTTAAGTCAGTTGAGGCGAATTACCTTATGTTTGTAAATCAACAGGGGTTCAGACAGAGGCAAGGCATTTTGGTTTTGCTCCAAATAATTATTCTTGGTTTTCGACAATAACGCTTTCTCCAATAGAGCCTTTAGGTTCTCCAGAGCCAATCCTTAATTAAGTAGAGAGTTGGACCCTTCTCTGATGGGCTAGGGATGACCACAGCCTGTGTAAGTTCAGTGAATTTCTCACTTAAGAAAAAATAGAAGCAAAAGAGATGTGGAAAGGAGCGTTAGAAAAGGTTAACAACAACAACAACAACAACATCCTCAAAGGACTTGATTGTAACGGAGAAAAGGAACAGGGGACAGAGATTGTACTGGGGCCCAAGAAAAAAGCAACAGAGACCTAGGGATGTGGCTCAGTTGGGAAGGCATTTGCCTGGCACGCATGAAGCCCTTGCTTCTACCCTCAGCACTCTATAAGACGAGCATAGTGGCGCACACCTGGACGGCATCACTCTGTAGGCAGAAGTGAGAGGATCAGAAGTTTAAGGACATTTCAGCTGTGAGGCCCAGGCCAGACTTCATGAGAGTAAGTCACAAAACAACAAAAAAGGAAGGATCGCCATGTTTCTTCTGGGTACTGTGCATGCACGTGCGTGCGTGCGTGCGTGCGTGCGTGCGTGCGTGTGTGCATGGGTGCTCTTTGACTCGCAGAATAACGGAGAGGTGAAGGGGAGGGTACTACCAAATACTTGCACTTGTGTAAAAGTAGAGCTCAGGCACATATTCCCCAACAGGACTGTCTCTTCCAGACGGTGCATACAGAAGCTGGACACGGTCCCAGAAGAGCGAGCCTAGTGCGGTGTCTGTACATCTCAGCAAACCAAAGACTCTTGTTCTCATCCCCTTGCCTGCAGGCTAGGATTGGTTTTCTGCGCTCTGTGCATCTCAAAGCATTTTGGTGAGGATCAATTAAGATACCATGTGAAAAGATGCTTCGGGGAACTGAGGCTTAAACGTGTTTGAAAAAAAAAACAAAGTTGTAGAAACGAAGGAACGAAGATATATGTATTGGATGATGGCGATTTCGGTGAACACTAAAATAGAGTTTAGGAAGTAAGATGATCTTAGCTCATGTAGTGAATGTGTTTGCAGCTTTGTATCCCCTGGGCTGTGGCTGGTAAGGGAGTGAAAGCCTCTTCCTCCCTCCCTCCCTTCCTCCCTCCCTCCTTCCTTCCCCTCCTTCCCTTTTTGTGCGTGAACGTGAGCAGATTGTAACTGTTAATAGCACTTCATGAAAAGGAAGGCAAAATTTGAACTTATTTGAAGGGTCCTCTTTCTCTTTGGGACAGGAACAGGTATGGATGTTTTGTTTTTCGATATCCAAGTGGTCCCCACAAACTTCCAAACACCTGAACAAGTAAATTTTTGTCTAGCCCGGGTGGTTCGGCTTTCCCAGGGGAGACATGAAGATATATCTCTTCACCCCAGGTACAGAACTATGCATGTTCTACTGGGTGCACTATTGACTTTCGTGGGGTGGCTGACAAAAGTAAGAGTGATTCAGAGGCAGATAGATACCTCACCAGAACACGACCAAGAAATCCAATCCTAGTCAACTTAATTACGTCTGCTGGGAAGCCAAGGATGACCTTGAAACCCTGGTTGCCCTGTCTCTACTTCCCAAGTGCCAGGATTCCAGGCAGACACTATCATGCCTGGTTTATTCAGTGCCTGAGGGCAAGCTCAGGGTTCCATACCTGTGAGATACACTTACAGCTTAGCCACATCACCGGCCCCTTGTATAAACTCTTCTAGAATGGTGATTTTTTTTTTCCTCTGTGTAGCACCTGGCTAAATTTGTTGTTGTTATTGTTGTTGTTGTTGTTGTTAATTGTTTGGATTGATCTTTTCCCTGAATGTCAGTGTGAGGATCCGGATCCCCTGGAACTGTAGTGACAGACGGTTGTGAGCTGCCTTGTGGGTACTGGGAATTGAACCTCAAGAGCAGCCACTGCTCTTAACCGCTAAGCAATCTTTCCAGCGCTGTGATGATTAGAATCTTTGAGATAGTAGACCCTGTGAGGGTTTCCTGAAGGCTTTATGAGTCTCGTGATCTTCTCTTTCCCTCCACAAAGGACTCCCATGACGTTGTCGTGAACGTCATTGCAATTACTCCACCTCGAGCTCTAGTTGCACTCTAGTCCCAGGCATTAACAAGAGCCTCTGTCTTTCCCTTGCAGAGCTCATTGGAGGGTCTGTTGAGCAATGGTAGCTCATCACGGTTAGGCTGCATCTGGACACTGCTCTGTTGAGTAGGCACGTCTGCCTTCTTCTAGGGTGTTTTTAAGTAATCCTCCTCCACAGAGTAACACAGGGCTTAATCAACTAATGCTGTTAAAAACTTGGATGAGGAGACAAGGTATTGTGATTGAAGTTTCTGCAATCCCAAGGAGAGAAAGAAACAGAAATGTGTGGCCTCAGCTTTGGTCTAAAGATCAATGCAGAATTAATGTGAACGGGCTTGCCAAGAACACAGCAGCTTGCAGGCTGTGCTTGCAAATCGCCTTCCATTTACATCCGAAGATCAGAGCAGCGAAGAAACTTTGAGTCTGTATTTCTGCTCACATAACCCTTAGGGACCACAGCTGACTGTTTCAAAGGAACTGAAAACAACCATCTATTCTTTTACTCTTCCGGCTTGTGATCAGCTCCTCCAGGGCATTGCTCCAAACCACTTCTGTTAAGATTGCCAGGGTCACAGCAGGGCATTTGAAAGCGGAGTTCCTTGTTCTCCAAGAACATTTACAAACAGGTCGCAAAGGCACCCTGATTACTTCCAGTTGCTTTAAAAAAAAAAAGGCAGTGCAATTTTAACTTCTTCACTTTATTTTCCTTTTAATAAAGTGACTGACACTTGAAACCCATCCCTCAATAAGTTAAAGATAAAAGGTGTACGTTCTTCTTCTTTTTTTTTTTAATATGTGGAAGTACTTGGGAAGCACACCAAGGTAATGGCAGCTCTGGAGAGCCTGACGTTCATGAAGATGCGTATCAAGGAACCATGGATGGATAAGACTTGAAGGCCATTGAGTAAGCTACAGGGCCCTGTCCTGTGTCTGAGATCCTCCCTGAATCTTTCATATGTCATCTGACCTGAACTATCATGGGGCTGGCACAATGTGTACATGAGATAAGTCCCTACGCTGACTTTGTGCTAGCTGGGGTCCAATTCAGCTTTCCTTGCTCCCTATCTTTTTTGTTTAAAAAATTACCATTTTAAACCCTCCACGTTTGTTCTTTCATTCCCACAGTTGAGGTTCTCATTTCTCATTTGGAGTGGAGCCATGACCTTATGATTTCTTTGTCTTAGCTTGCCTTAAACCACACAATGCTCACCAAACCAGTTACCTTAGCTGTAAATACCTTTGGTAACTCTGGGTTTCCCCTCTTACCCTCATGGGACCAGCTGTCCCTGCTTTATGTGCCAGGTGTCATGTAGACAGATTTCTCTGTGCATCTGGAGGCCTCCCTGGCTCTGTCTGTCTGTGATGTGCCTTCTTGCTTATTGGGGCACAGTGGATGTCGGGGACTTTTATTTCTCTCTCATGGCTGAGGTATGTGTATCCTCCTAGTTTAGGGGAGTGTTGCTCTTGGAAGGTAGTAGATGAGCACACTTTCAGTGATTTCTACAGGCTAAGGAGAACTATGAGCTTAAGACTTCCTTTTTCCTGGGGGTCACCCATATCCCATGTCTGATTCTCCTTCACCCAATGAAATATAGCTAGGGCCATTTTCATTCCGTCCATCACTAGAAAGGTGAGTTGGGGCCTTCACTGTGGCCATATCATAGCCCAAATTTCCCTTTTGTTAAATCTGGTCTCCCTGAGTTAGACACTAATCTTGGGAACACTCTCCAGAAAGTTCCTACATCCCATCTAGTGTCTGTCTATCCATGTCCAAACCCTAGCACTGTCCACGCTTGGATTTTCTAGGAACTATTGATGTCTACTATAAATTGCTATAGCATTTTGTTTATATGATAAACTAGGCTGCATATCATCTAGATTTCTTAACATGGCCTCCAAGAAGGCAAATTTCTTCCCAACATCCTCCTCAGAGTTGGCCTCTCAGCATCAGCTCAACAATAGACACACAACCCTTCCTGGCTGAAGAGGCCGCACATTACATCCCTACTTTCTCCTGTTCCCACTCAACCCTCAACCACTTGTCTCATGAGCATGTCAGGTTGGGAAACAACTCAGAGGTGCAGTGTTTTTAGAAAGCTAAGACAGGCTTCTGACTCCTGTCATAAGCCTAATGCAATTCACTCTGTATTTTGTTCTATTTTGTGTTCCTTGAAGACTCTAGCTGACAGAAGAGACGATATCTAAAGCCTTCCTAGACTTTGTGGCCAAGATCAAAAAAGATCTCTTAAGGGTCTGATTACATCAATGAAATGGCCTGGCTTAGCATGATCACATGACTCCTCCATGCACATTCCATTGGTTGGAAGTGGTCACATCATCCCATCAAAATCCTAAGAAGGTTGAGCTCCACGTACTTGGAAGACAGAAATCTGAGATCATTCTGTGAATGTTCTAAAACTACCATGACTCAGTGTGAGCCCTTGCTCTGAGTATGAGCCTACCTATCACCTCTTCTTCCTGACGGTCTATCCCCCATGATAAAAGTCTATAACCAATATAGGGTCATGAAAAGTTGAGAGCAAAAGTAGCAGAAGAAAATCCCTGAGGAAGGAGCTGTGCCTTGTCTACTATACTATGGACGCAAGGGAGAATCCTCTGTGTTTTGGCAGGCCTATGTTGAAGGATAAAAACATTTGTTGAAAATCTGTCTTGGGTAAGGGAAATAACTGTTTACTTTTGAGGAGTTCATAATTTTCTTGCACACACATGCATACATATGCATGCATGTGCACATACACACATGGACACAAAGCAGTTAGTTCTACATGGCAGTTTTGAACACAATATAGACTTACAGTAGTTTAAGTAGCATAGTAAGGCCCTTTAGGGACCTGTGTCAGTGACAAGCAATTGGCACAGCCACTGTGGTTTCTTATGGTTATTGTCAACCACAGCACCGCATCTACCAGGTGCTGAGGCACACAACTGCAATCCCTACTGTATAAGAAGTGGAGGCAGCATATCAGGAACTCAGGGCTGTTCTTGGCTATGCAGTATGCCTGAGGCCAGTCAGAGGAGACCTGGGCCCCTATCTCAAAGCAAAAATAGCAAACAACTAAAACAAAAGCTGGGACAAGGAACCTGGCTTTGCAAATGCCATTTTCATGAGGTGACTTCACAAAGATCGTTAGAGTTCCTTGAATCCCTAAAATTAGATGGGTCCTTTGAACACTGTACCACAGTGAAGAACAGAATGGTCCTGACAAGATCTCACTGCCTCGGGGATCTGAAGGCCTCTTCTTGTATCCTTAGCTCTCCTCACATTCCTGGTCAGAACCCTGTTTCTTTTATCTGAGACATTGGCTTGCCATACAAAAAGAAATCTCTACTTAATGTTTTGTGAATGGACATTTTGGGTGTACTTTAGGCAGACATATTTCCTCTTCTTCCTTTTTATACATGGTGAGAGCTGAAAGGACGGAAAACCAAGACCCTTAGGAACCATGTAAAGAGGTAGTATTTTCTAAGGGAGAATTTAACTGAGGACACTCTGGGTCCTCAGTTCTTATCGTCCCAAATCCATTTGACAAAATTAAAGTTTGGAGCATTCTAATTCACAGCAATTTTGAGCTCAACCTATGCAAATCTGAAAATATCCTTCTTATCTGATGGATCTCAGGATGCGTTTGTGGCCAAGTTACCACACACAGAAACCAAAGGCTCAAGTAATTCTGGGTACTGAGCCAAAGGCCCACTACCCAGTGGCTCCTCAACACAGACAACTATGATTTAATGTTGTGATTAATTTAACACGGTCCATGACATTGCAATAATGTGTCTTGCATTGACCAATGAAAATCAGTAGTACAAGCAACAGGACTCAGTTCTGTACAGCCACCGACATGCGTTTTCTCCTTCGAAACATACTGCTTGGGAGGAAGCTGCTTGCTTCACTAATACTATTCTTACTCAACACAGTTTTGAACCTTTCAACTGGGCATGTGGTAAACACAATCTTTCGAGTATTCTCCGCAACATTAAGTCATTTTTCACTGCTTGATGGGGGATTTGATTTGGAGGAGTAGCGGGTGATTGTAAGGATTATAGGTGATCACAGCTAGCTTTCATTTATTTTTCATTTTGAATAGCTAGGATCCATTCAGATCCACTCAAATGAAGGGAAGCTAAGGGGAAAACTGAGCCAGCCATTTCCGCTGTGTAGGGGAATGCAGGGGCAGTGAGGTGGAAGTGGGTGCGTGGGAGGGGGAGCGTTGTCACAGAAGGAAGGAGAGGGGGGATGGGAGAAGGAGGAACCAGGAAAGGAAATGACATTTGAAATATAAATGCATAAAATAGCCAATAAAAATGCAAAACAAAGCAAAACTGAGTAGCACAACACTGCCTACAGCCCTGAGCTTTGCTTCATGGGGTTGGATCATCCCAGCAACTGTGCATCAGTAGAAAAGCAGAATGTCAGAGCACCCTCTCCCCAGGTTCTTCTCTAAGGTGTTGGCATACTGATGGGCCATGTCCCTGGTGCAAGAGCCAGTGCATGCTAAGACAGGTAACAAGTAGTGGCCTAGTTCCCTCAGGAAGGCTAGAGAACCGATGTTTATCCTCCTCCTTACGGCCTTCTGGTTATGCCCTCCTTGCTGGCAGTGATGTGTTCTCTACTTAATGTAAGTGGGAATCAGCCCTTAGGAAGGTAAAGCACCTCACCCCCAATTTTGTCCTAGAGATTTTCAAGGATAGATTAGGGTTTGCCAGCGGTGGTGTGGTGCACATGGCTTGCTCTTGGGAGCCAACGCGTGTCATTGTCTCTTTCCAACTCTAGACCCAATGCAGAATGTAGACACTGTGAAATGAGTCACAGTGCAAGTATTCGCACCATGGTAATGAACAAGAGTTGCAGACCAGAGCTTCTGTACCCACACTGAAGAGTTAAACATTTGGTGTAATAACAAAACAGGCAAAACCCAGCTCTACTACTGAGCTTATATGACCTTAATGTCCACATTCTTTTCTTTGTCCCATGTTTCTTTGTAAGGGCTTGAAAGAGTTTGGTTTATACAAACTGGATCATTTCGGTTGCATGTATGATTTGTAAGACTAGAGCCCTGTCTTACTTTGAAAGGCTGTGTCCCAACACTAACTACCTACAGAAATAAAGTGGGGAGGCCTGGCTAGGTGAGTGTGTATTCCCAATTTACACTGCATTAATGTAGGGCTTTGGGCATCAATTTCACATGCATGGAGCAAAAGAACTCATGTTGCTGGAAAATTATATATATATATATATATATATATATATTGTTGTCTTTTATCCTGCACTAGGCCCGCACCTTAGTGCCCCAAGATATCTGGTAGATATCTTCATCTCACCTGCTCTGCTCCACCCCATACCGCACTGCTGATGGTCTCTCTCTGAGCCTGGCAGCAATCTCTCTACCCATCTAGTTTCCAAGGCAGGTTGCCACCATGCCAGAAATATACATCCCAATTCTGTGGCAACTTAGTGTCTCCGGACATCACAAAGTCTCTTAAACTTAAATTGCCACATGAAAGAACACACAACACAATAACCTCTGATCCAATTGATAATATACAATTGCCCACCTAAACATACAAAGCCCTATACACATCCATCCCTTAAGAATATTCATAACAACCTGTAAATGTGCAGAGAGGACTCTTAACATCGGCCTCCATGTTCTCTCTGCTGCTTCTCCTGCCTCGCTCCAGTCTCCTCCTCTCTCTAAAGCTTTTCTCCACCCACCCTTCCTTCTCGTCCAGTGACAGACCTTGTTCTATCTTGTACCTGCCCTCACCTGTATGACATTCTACAAACTCATCAATGCATAGCCACTGAGTCTAGAGAGATAGCATGAGGTTAATTTTTGAGTTGAGTCACTACATACATGCCCCAGAGCAAGTTCTTTAACTCTTCCTTTTCCTTGTTTTTATTGGATATCCTTTAACTTTTCTATGCTTCAGTTTCTTTCTTTTTTTTTTTCTTTTCTTTTTTCCGAGCTGGGGACCGAACCCAGGGCCTTGTGCTTGCTAGGCTAGCGCTCTACCGCTGAGCTAAATCCCCAACCCCTATGCTTCAGTTTCTACATCTGTCATAGGATCGTATTATCCTTGAAGTAAGGAATAGGAGGAGATAGTAAATGGAGTAAAGACATGTAGCTGCGGTTTTATAAACAACATGGCACTCGGTGAACAGTGGATTTTAAATGTGGATTTGTAATAAATTACACCCACCCATACCTGAAAGCAACATTCTAACATAGCCCTGTATTTGATAATGTATTTATCTATCTCATTGGGATTATACCTGAAAGCTACATGCTAACATATCCTGTTATTTAATAATGTTTTTATCTGTCTCACTGGAAGTATATGTGAATTCTAGGGCAACGTGACATTTGTGCTGGGTATAGGAAGAGGGGGAAAGAAGGGAATGCCGAAGCTCAGTTCAAATTGCAGAAGTCCGCCAGGCTTATGCATTGCCCTTGTGTTCTCACATTCATTTCTCCCCTCTGTAAAACATAAGTAAAATCATTTAGCTTATATATTGCCAGACCTAACTGAGATTTCCATGGACATGTGTGGCATGTATCTGGATAGATAACTCTGTTTTTATCATGGCTAAAAAAAAAATCAGCAGACTTTTTGTTATGGCTGAGATGGGATTTCAGAAGTCTGAAGTGTTGATCTACACACTCTGGAGATAAGCATATTATTGAAGTCAGCTGGGCTGGGAGGAGAGAAATAAATATTGAAATTGGAAAGAATCTAGGGAATCCCTCCTGACCAAGGAGGAGATGGTCAGAGACTAGCAGACCCACCTCTAAAGAAACTAAAGAGAATGCTGATAAGCAGTTATATTATAAAACCAAGAAAGAAAAGCATCTTGAGCCCGTGGATCTAGATAGGGACCAAGTGAGGTAAGAATACCCAATCGTTTGTTAGTATTGACTCACATTTTAGATGATGTAGGAATTGCCTTTACTCTTTTGTGCCTTGTGCTCCTCAGAAGACCTGATGAGCAGGAAAGTGGGGTGATTTGGTAAGATCAAGATAACAACAGAGAGCCAAACAGTGCAACATAGTTTCTCTCCGTGCTGGTTTTCATGTGGAAAAAACACATCCATTTATAATTTAATAAAGATGCCTTGGAGGGCAAACAATGCACAGCCAATTTTTCTGCCTCTTTGAAGAATTTCCCATATGGGAAGAGACTTTGAAATTAGACAGAGAAGCTTACATGATGACTAATTTGGTCGCAAGTTTCTGCCTATTCCTGTTAAGCAGGCTACTCTTTTCTCTGACCTCTCTGTGACCCAAGCCAATGACAGACTTATCTGGACTCTTACTGGATGCTGTCAGATAGAAAGATGTGGCTGACCTTTAGCCAAGCAACCCCATTTCTCCTAAGTCACTGAACCTCCCTTTTTTAAAGTCAGTGATATCACTGGAAGTTTGAACTGAAGGGTAGGAGGCCAGAGTTTGGTAAAAATCTGAAACTGTCCACTGGACAGCCCACTTTTCCAATGTTATGTCTTACAGTCAAGGTGCTATAAGTAATTGACTTTCCTCAGTTTGGATGAGATACTGAGATACACAACTTTTCTCCCCATGACAAGAACATAAGCACAGCCATTTTATTTCATGGCTTCCCAACTCTAGCCTCAGAATCCTTACATAGTTCTTTCCAGATCCTCCCCCTCCTCCCCCTCCTCCTCCTCCTCCTCCTCCTCCTCCTCCTCCTCCTCCTCCTCCTCCATTTTCTCCTCCTCCACTTTCTTTTATCTTGAGATCAAGTACTAATATATTTTTGTAGAAAAAATTTAGTGCTTATCTTCATTACTCTGAGTTAGACCATTAGACATTTTGCGTGTATAACCCCTTTTTGTGCCTGAGAAATTTTTGCGTGACCTTGGGTAGAAGAATATTAAGTGTTTGCTTTCCGTAGTTAAACCATTATGTTCCTGTAATAGCAGAGCGTTTTGTAGGTAAAGTAAAACCACTGCCATTCCTAACGTGTGATGGTCTAGCATTGGAACCAGTGTGGTTTGGGAGAATTTGGTGGCATCTCTTGGCTTGACGGTCATCCTATGTGAAGGCGTGTGATACTCTCAATCAAGGCTGCAGGGAAATCACATAGCAAGTGAGCGAGCCCATTAGAAACAACTCAGACTCATTGATTTTGAATTACGGTTCTGGTTGTTATTCCTTCAAGAAACTTTAACGGTTGTCTTTCTTTCTTTCTTTCTTTCTTTCTTTCTTTCTTTCCTTCCTTCCTTCCTTCCTTCCTTCCTTCCTTCCTTCTCTCTCTCTCTCTCTCTCTCTCTCTTTCTTTCTTTCTTTCTTTCTTTCTTTCTTTCTTTCTTTCTTTCTTTCTTTCTTTCTTTCTTTCCTTCAATCTCCACATTCATCTAAGCAACCCGATACAGAGCTGCAATGCTGTGACCAGGCTGCCAACACTGAACCATAGATGGGACATCTAGGTCACCCTCACCCCGCAACCCCTTCAAGGTTCAGGGACATTGTGGAAGACAGGGTGGGAAGAATGTAAGAGCCAACTAGGGGAGGGAGGCGGGAAGTTCTGTCTTCTGGATATGACACAGCTATGGTGCATATGAGCTCACAGCATAGGTGATTACCTGCCCAGTGTCTGCACGAGACCAAGCCTACCGACATTCTGGTGGGGATGGGGGGTGGGGCTTATGAGACCCTATCCCCAGCTGTTGACTAGTTACAGTTGATGGCTGCTTGTGGGAGCAGCAGTCACTTTTCTATGGGAGTGTGGCCACTGGTAGGTGGTTCATGCCCCGCATCTGTAGACACATAGGCAGCACTAGCTGGACTCAGTGGGAGATGGGTGTGTTGGAGGAATGTGGGAGAGAAGTTGGCAGGGGGAGGGGCAAAGCAGCTAGTTATGATCAAAATACATTATAAACGTGTATGAAGTCTTCATAGAGTAGATTAAAAGTTGATTACGAATATTCTGGGGGATTAGATTAATTATATTTCCTTATTGTGCCAGTTGAGCAGAAACAACTCAACTTGCTTCCTCTCCCTGATATTTCTGCTCAAATCCCGTTTCTGAACAATGGAGCATTGTACGTTCTAAGACCTCTGCATCTTGCATCGTAAACAGGGCATTTTGTGCCAAGGGACGTGTTGCATAGTTTTGCTGTTTCCATGCAAACAAATGGTAAAACTTTTGGCTTTTGTGAAAGAGCTTATTGTCCAGTGCTCTGATGGAGGCCGCGTGACTCCTAATTTGCAGAGCTTGGTGTCTTCCTTGTGTGTCCTTACAGGGGAATAAGCAGCAGCTTCCCCTCATGGGAAGGAGTCCACTGATGGGAATGTGTGTCTGCACTGATTACAGCCCTGGATTTGGGTTCCCTTTGGACCTAATACGACCCTGGGCAGAGTGACATTGACTGAGCTATTTCCTAATTCCTGTGCCACAGAGCCCTGGTGCTGTGATGCTCGGCAGTGCTATTTCTCAGCACTTGGTCTCAGTGGGAAATCCAGCGACCCAGAGGTTTTTCTGGGCTGTGTCACTCTCCTCGATCATAGTATGTGGCTGGGTGCATGCAGCTCTGAGAGCTCCGCCGATGTGGAGAGGCAGTGCTGTTGTTTCAGGCCCAGTGAAAAGGGACAGGCTACCAAGAGGCCTCGTGTTCTAGTCCACCTGAAATGCCTAATGTTAAACTTTGTAGCCTTCAGAACTGAGAAAATACCCGGGTGCAGGCACAAGACAATCTGTGGTACTTTGTTACAGCCTCTCAGAGAGCTCAGGGAGGCTTTTATTTTTTTTTTGCCAGTTTTCATTTTTTGATATTTTTTTCATATGAAGAATAGTCATCATAGACCGGTTAGGCTAATATGCAATTATCTACGTTTATCACTGTTCTTTTATTGCTTGCGTATATGCTCATGTGTGTGCACAGATGTGTACACTTGCATACATGTGTGTTCATGTGTGTGTATATGTGTGTACATGTGTTGTGTGGGTATATATGTGTGAGTATGGGTATGTATGTGTGTGTGTGCATGTGTGTGTGTACATGTGTGTGCACAGATGTGTTTGTGTACATGCATGTGCGTTTGTGTGTGTATATGTGTGCGCACAGGTATATATGTGTGAGCATTGGTATATATGTGTGTGTGCGTGCGTATTTGATCATGTGTAGAGATGTGCTTGTATGTACATGTGGAGGCTAGATGCCACTGTCATTCCTCAGGTTATATTCATCTAGTTGTTTGAGACCAGGTCTCTCACTGGTTTATAATTAGCTGAATAAGCTAGGCTGGTAGCCAGTAAGTCCTAAGAATGTATTTGCCTCAGCCTTCCTAATGTTGAGATTACAAACACTTGCCACTCTGCTTGGTTGTATTATTATTATTATTATTATTATTATTATTATTATTATTAATACTATTAATTATGTTCTGGGGGATTGAACGCTTGTAAGGCAAACACATTGCTGACTGAGTCACCTCCCAACCTTATTGTACTAATTAAAGACAGTGCCATGTTCATTTTAATTTACCTGGTGTTCCTTTTTATTTACAAGTGTACAGTGGATTTATTTTTTTTCTTTAAATCTGAGATGGCCTCACTTCCGAGCAGGGGGAAGGTGAGAGAACCAAAGCACACAGACCCAGTCCCTTTCCATTTACTCGGATGGCATTCACGATGCTTTGAAGCCTTTGCTTAAACCAGGCATGCCCACCCAGCAGAGAGGCCCTTCCGTGTGCAAGGGGCAGATGCTGGCAGATGTCGAGTGAGCTCAGCACTCAGCTGCGGCTTCTGTTCTAACCCATGGTACCCAGGAGATAAGATAAAATTGCTAGTACGTGAGATTTGTGACAGCCTCTGGGCTCCAGGGTGTCTCATGTCTTTATCATCCGGTCTGTTTATAAAGAAAAACATTTCGAAGGGTCCCCGCGGAACAGGGCTGTTTCCAAACGGCATATGGTGAGATGTTAGGCGAGCTTCAAGCAGCCTCGTCTGCGTCTGACACTTTGTAGGAAAGATGCTGTTGGCAGTTGAGTAGCCCTTGCGCTTGGCCCGCTAGCTGTCTGGCTGTGCTGTTAACTTGTCTGCAGCTGAAGGCAGAGGGAGCAGGAGTAACATACGAAGGCAAAGCCTAGTCCTGGAAGGAAGCCGCTGCCAGGAGGCTCAACACAGGCTCTCCCTGAAGACGAACTGGGCTTGTCTCACTCTGCCAGTCCGGAGCCAAAGGTCCGCAGCGTGTCTCAAGACACCCAGCATACCGCAGTGCCATACTTGCTCTGGCAGCGCTGGGGATGGTTAGAGGAACACAGTATGGCTGCCACTTAAACGTTTCAAATGGGAGTTCATATGTTTTGGAGGCGGTGGAACTTTCAAGAGTTGAGGCTGAGTGAAAGTGGGTTAGGTCATTGGAGCATGCCATGAAGAGGATTATGGGAGCACAGTTGCTGAGTATTCCTGTTCTCCCCAGCACTCTAATGAGTAGTTTATTTCAGTGCACGCTCTTGACATCGCTATCTCATACCCTCGACACAACTCAAGGTGACTGGGCCACCTAATACTGTACTGGAACTGAAAACAGGAACTCACCAGTCCTCTCGTTACAAGGTCATTTATCAACTTCATTGTAGTAAGGCGAAGCCAACTAATCCAGACGATGTGCACGTTTCTTTTTACCCTGGGTGTTGACTGATGGTTGGACGGATAAACAATGTGTTTTTTACTATTAGTGTACTGTCATTTGGTGGTAGAAGAATAAAATTTTATTTCCGGAAATGCCATGGATGGAAATCGAAGGATATTGTGTCAAGTAAAGTAGATTAGACATAGGAAAAGAAAGCCGATCCAGAGAAGTAGAGAGTAAGATTTGGGGAGGTGGGGGGGCATCCTCACAAATACCGTGTCTGGCAGAGTAACCACTCACACAAGACAAGAAAGAAATTTGGCTCCTCACAACATATTTATCTGGTCTTGGCTCAAATTTCTAGAGTCTGAGCCCCGAGCAGTTTAGTTTGGGCACATTTAGCTCAGTACGACTTTGGGGAAAAAATGATCACAACAGAACTTAAGGCATGACTATGTCCAAACTCCTGTGAAAGTCCATGGGCAGTAGAAGGGGTCGTATTGACTGAGAAACAACACTCGGGAGTCCAGGAAGAGGCTGGGATAAACGTGTCTGGAGGACACAGGTGAGGCCAGGCCCTGTAGGTAGTAAGGATCACCACTCCCAGATTTCCCGGTGGAGACAGGTATGAATCCTTTTGTGCTGCACGTAAGCACAAGGAAGGCCCTCATGCCCTCTACACAGAATATTGGTCGGCAGAGTCTGCTAAGTGGAGGAGGAGGAGTTGAGAGGATACTGAAGGTGTTCAAGGTACAGAAGGAGGAAGTCGGATAGGAGTAACAACTTCTAATGCTCTACACCACAGCAGAGTAACTGCGGGCCATAAAAAATAATTGCATTTTTTCCCTCAAAATAGTCAGCAGAGAGGATTTTAAATGTTTCCAAATACAACAAGTAAAAGATACTTGATGTGGTAAATAAGCTAATTTCTCTCATGTGGCCATTATATGTTACATACGTATATTGAAATATCACACTAGGGGCCCTAAAGATTATTATTAAGCAATTTAATAAGAAAACCAAAGAAGTCAGGGAATAAGGGTGAGGGGGCAAGACAAAGAGGCCAACGGCTGAAGGAGAAACTCAGCTGACCACAGAGCTGGTCCCATCCAAGCCTTGTGCCAATTGTCACCAAAGTTAGGCTCTTGAACTGTAGCTGGGGGCAGTGGATGCTTTATGGACTTTTAGCCAGTGATGATGGCTGTAAGGACACTGTTTTAAAAGATCTCTCTTTTTGCCCCATATTCTCATTTGGTTTATATAAACATGATATTTACCAATATAAAAAAGAGCAAAGCCTTCTGTTACTCAGATGCTCAGAGTTTCTAAAACTGGGCTTTTTCATTTTGCAAATCTCTGTTTGTGGTTCATGTTATTATTTCCTGGTTGACGGGACAATAGGTTCAAAGAGGTTAAGATCATCACCCAGCAGATTTGACAGCCTTTGGAAGCTGGTGTGCGGTGTCACACACAGGCTCATGACTGGAATACTTCTTGAATTTTAGATTAAGGTGCTGTTTCCTGTCTGACGCTTAGTGTGGGGTTCTCCCCCTACCATGCGTTCCAACCACCACAAGGTTCTACTGCACATGGAGTCAGGCAACTATGGAAGGAACCTTTGAAACTGTGGGCTGAAATAAACTCTTCCCCAGTTATTTCTGTCAGGTAGTTGGTGGCAACGATGGGACAGGTAGCAAATAGCACTTATCACAAGCATAAATGTGAGAAAGATGTGGTAAGGCAGTCAGTGTCCATGGTTAGGGTGTTGAATATTCTGTCCACGCCCCTTTTACTGATAGATGCTTGCTGTCTTTCGGGAAAGCACTTTCCCAAACCTACTGTCCTCATCCCCGAAATGATGGGCTTTGAATGGAGTCACCGCTTCTCACAAGTGGGGAGGAGACTTGCCGTAGCCTGCAGCTACTGTTGCCACAGCTCGGCAGAACCACTAGCAGCTATCCTCAGGGCACCCAGGTGATTTGCTTAGCTCATCCAAGTTTCCACTTGTTACTTTGATGCTATTTCTGAGGAGAACTCTTTTCCCTGTGAAATGCATCCAGCTTTGTTCTACCCATCCCCAAAGCCCCACCTGTCCTTCTCTTGGGAGAACAGAATGAACCTAAAGTGTGCCTGGCTGGAGGTGGGTCTCTGCTCCCACAGGTGAAGTAAGCTCGCCAGTGAATGGAAAGCAGCAAAAGGGTCTAATAAGAAGATCTTCCCTTAACAGACCAGCCTTCTAAGGGCGATTTACACCAGACAGAGCCATACAGGTTAATAGATGCTTATGGGACTTCTTACTTTTCTTGGCACCCAGTAGACCATTACCCCCAGGTCCTAACTCAGCCACTCATCTACATCACAACACATGGGCCAAGTATCTTAGTTACTTTCTATTGCTGTGAGGAGACCACTAAGGCAAGTTATAAAGGAAGGCGTTTAATTGAAGGCTTGCTTACAGTTTCAGAGTGTTTTAAGTCGGTGACCCCCAGTCATGGTGCAGAGCATGGCCACAAGCAACCAGGCATGCCGCTGGAGCAGAAGTTGAGAGTGCGAAGCTGGTCTAAAAGAGATTCAGTCTGGTTGGACTTTTGAAATCTCATAACACACCCCTAGTGACACATACTCCCACAAATAAGGCCACACCTCCTCCAACAAGTCCACACCTCCTAATCCTTCCCAAACAGTTTCACCAACTGGGAATCAAGCATTTGAATACTTGAGCCCATGGGGGCCATTCTCATTCAAGCCACCACATCAAATATCCTCTAGATACTTAATTTTTCTTTGCTAGATTGACTGATACTCATAATTAGTCTCCCAGGAGAAAACATTTAGTAATTTTGTTAGGAGCCATGTGGCTATCCAATATTGATGTATTACAAAATAATTTTCTCTCGAGTTTGTAATAAAGAGACCTTAATGTGACTACATTAGACAAATGTTTTCTATTATCCTGTTAATTATAAGTTTCATTATGACATGTTCATACATTTATGTAATATATTTTTATCATATTCACACCATTACTCTCTTATCCCTCTCTTATTTCAGACCCTCTTCTTTTTCCAGTTGTAGGAAGCCTTGTTGACTAATCTCTCTTCTATTCTTATGCCTCTTACTTTGTGTGTGTGTGTGTGTGTGTGTGTGTGTGTGTGTGTGTGTGTGTGACAGAGAGAGAGAGAGAGAAAGAGAGAGAGAGAGACCAAAACTGGGTTTTATTCCAGAAGCGTGGGTGAGGGGCATTTATAGGAGCAGCAGAATAAAATGTCTATCACTCTTCAAGAAACTATTAACTGCCCATAGATGCTTATGGGTGAGGGGGGTGCTTTTAAGCCCTTCTACCTCCATGGTGTGTTGATGGGACGAAGTTTGTGCAAGTTTTGTGCAACTAATTACAGATGCTGTGAATTCAAGAGAGCAATGGTCATTCTGGCTCTCACATTCTTCCAAGACCACCCTCCACCGTAATTTCTAGAACCTTGGAGGGGATGGCATTAGGCTTTCAGTTGTGACTGAGCATTCAATAGCAATATTTTTTTTCTTTTCTTTTTTTGGGGGGCTGGGGACCGAACCCAGGGCCTTGTGCTCCCTGGGCAAGCACTCTACCACTGAGTGAAATCCCCAACCCCTCAAAAGCAGTATTGATAGACTTAACTCTTTTGTTTATTTTTGCGTGTGTTTGTTAGTGTGTGCACATGCTATGACATGTGTATGGAGGTCAGAGGACAACTTCATTATTATATGTTCATACTTGTATACAATATATTTCTTAGCATATCCACATCCATTACTCACAATGAAGACAGTTCTCTCCTTCTGTGATATAGATCATGGGTATCATACTCAGGATATAGGGGTTGTCAGCAAGAGCTCTTAATCCGCTGAGCCTCCTTGGCAGCCCAATACTGACATACTTTCTCTTTTTTCATTTTTTCTTCTTTTACTGGATATTTTTTAATTTACATTTCAAATGTTATCCCCTTTCCTGGTTTCCCCAGACATAAGTCCCCTATCCCCTCCCCTCCCCTTCTTCTATAAGGGTGTTCCCCTTCCCAACCAACCCCCTTCCCAAGTAACCCCCTTCCCAACCCTGACATTCCCCTACACTGGACCAAGGGCTTCTTCTTCCATTGGTGCCCAACAAGGCCATCCTCTGCTACATATGCTGCTAGAGTCATGGGTCAGTCCATGTATGGTCTTTGGGTAGTGGTTTACTCTCTGAGAGCTCTGGTTGGTTGGCGTTGTTGTTCTTATGGGGTTGTAAGCACCCTCAGTTCTTTCAATCCTTTTTCTAATTCCTCCAGTGGGGGTCCCGTTCTCAGTTCAGTGGTTTGCTGCTAGCGTTTACCTCTGTATTTGACATGTTCTGGCTGTGCCTCTCAGGAGACAGCTATATCCGGCTCCTGTCAGCATGCACTTCTTAGCTTCATCAATCTTATCTAGTTTGGTGGTTGTATACATATGGGCCACATGTGTGGCAGACTCTAAATGGCCATTCCTTCAGTCTCTGCTCCAAACTTTGCCTCCATATCCTCTCCTATGAACATTTTTGTTCCCCCTTTTAAGAAGGAGTGAAGCAGCCACACTTTGGTCATCCTTCTTCTTGAACTTCATGTAGTCTATGGATTGTATCTTGGGTAATTTGAGCTTTTGGGCTAATATCCATTTATCAGTGAGTGCATACCATGTGTGTTTTTCTGTGATTGGGTTACCTCACTCAGGATGATATTTTCTAGTTCCATACATTTGCCTATGAATTTCATGAAGTCATTGTTTTTTATAGCTTAGTAGTCCTCCATTGTGTAGATGTACCACATTTTCTGTATCCATTCCTCTGTTGAAGGACATCTGGGTTTTTTCCAGCTTCTGGCTATTACAAATAAGACTGCTATGAACATAGTGGAGCATGTGTCTTTGTTGTATGTTGGAGCTTCTTTTGGGTATATGCCCAGGAGAGGTATAGCTAGGTCCTCAGGTAGTGCAATGTCCAATTTTCTGAGGAACCTCCAGACTGATTCTCAGAATGGTTGTACCAGCTTGCAACCCCACCAAAAATGGAGGAGTGGTTCTTTTCTCCACATCCTTGCCAGCATCTGTTGTCACCTGAGTTTTTGATCTTAGCCATTCTGAGTAGTGTGAGGTGGAAACTCAGGGTTGTTTTGATTTGCATTTCCCTGATGACTAAGGATGTTGAGCATTTCTTTAGGTGCTTCTCAGCCATTCAATATTCCTCAGCTGAGAATTCTTTGTTTAACTCTGTACCCCATTTTTAATAGGGTTATTTGGTTCTCTGGAGTTTAACCCTATTAGAGTTCTTTGTATATTTTGGATATTAGCCCTCTTTGGGATGTAGGATTGGTAAAGATCTTTTCCCAATCTGTTGGTTGCCATTTTGTCCTAATGACAGTGTCCTCTGCCTTACAGAAGCTTTGCAGTTTTATGAGGTCCCATAAAACTGGACTTAAGCTTTGTACAGGGTGATAGGAATTGATCAATTTATATTCTTCTACACTGACATACTTTTCAAAGTAAAGATTTTAAGTCATATGTGGGTAGATGTGTACCAGACAGACAGACAGACAGGGCTTGGCTCCTAGTTCCTTGTCCTGTCTTTTAATATAGTATTAAAATAAAACAGAATAGCAATTACATCTCGCCACTCACGAGTCTTTATTGAGGCCATTGCTACAGCTCATTTTTCAGTGAAAGGCTCCCTCAAACCTCCACTCTGAGGGGTCTGTTGCTCGTTTGCATGAGTCAGGGAAGATGCTGAGGAGCCTGCAGTGGAAACGCTGCTCTTGGCTTATAATTATAACCTTCACTCATGGGGACAGCCAGGCAGAAGGACAGCAGCAAATAGCCCCAATTAGAAAATGACATGTTTGTGAAAAAATTCCCCAAAGGCTTCTGCAGAGACCTGGCTTGCTAGCACTCCCCACACTCTCAGGCAAACAACTGGCTGGGAATCAAAAAGAGGCCTAGGCTTGCCCTCTGAGTCCCATGCAGGACCTGTATCATCCATCAGCTGCAGGCAGACCCCACTTATAAATGGAGACATGGGGAGGCTAGAGTGGAGCTCCTCAGCCATCAACTGGGATCTTTTTGAAATTGGAAATTTGGAGACAAGGCCTTGCTTTACAGCCCCACCTGGCCTTGAGCTTCAGACATTTGTTAAGCCTTCTTTCTGAGTCCTGGTATTATAGGTGTGTGCTAACATTCTTGGTTGGACTAGGCTCTTAGGGAGTGCTTTGCGTGTAAGTGCTACTTTGTGTGTGTGTGTGTGTGCGTGTGTGTGTGTGTGTGTGTGTGTGTGTGTGTAGTATATGGTTTCTGTGTGTTGTGTGTGTAGTTTGTGTGTGTGTGTGTGTGTGTGTTGTGTGGGTCCATGTGTGTAGTGTATGGTGTGTGTGTGTGTTGTATGAGTACATGTGTGTAGTGTATGGTGTGTGTGCGCGTGTGTGTGTGTGTGTGTGTGTGTGTGTGTGTGGTCTGTGTAATTGTGCTCCTTTGGAGAGTAAGATGGTGCAGAAGAACAAGGGTGCCAAGAATCATGACAATATAGACTGTCCTTCTTCTCTTTGACTTCTTTGCCACCAGAAGTAATGAACTAGCACTCTTACCTGCTTTTCTCATGCAGACCACCCTCCTTAGTCCCTTATGCAATAGAACCTGAAGTGGGACTTCTGAGATCACTCCGACAAGTGTCAAGATTAATTGGGGCTCCAGACAGATTCCTACATTTACTAAGGTAGGGAGGTTTAGAGTACACTTTTTAAAAAGTCATCTTTCATAAGGCATTCTTCCCCTGTTCCCTGTTATAGTGCTGAAGAAGTGGGTTAGTGGTTACGAGAAAACACTGTCCTCATAGAGGAACTGAGTTTGATTTCTAGCACCCATGATGTGTGGCTCTCAACTCCCTGTAACCAAAGCTCTATGGGATTCAACACTATTTTCTGGTCTCTGTGGGCACCAGACATGTTCATAACCCCTGTGTCCATGCCAATGCCTGTATGTATTCATATGTACACAACACATATATATATGTACATGTGAGTGCACATATGTATGTGCATATGTACATATTTGTGTCTAATATACATATATGTATTATATGCATATATGTATAGTATAATATGCATATTGTATTCTCATTATATGTATGTGTATATTATATGTGTATATTATAAATAATATATTATATGTCTATGTGTTCTAAATATATTATATGCATATTATAAGCACATGACATATTTATTATATATACATGCACATACATATATCTATATATGTACACATATAATTTCAAACAAACAATATTTTTGCTACTAATGATAAGGCCTGATGTCATTGGAGGGGCAAAATGGAAAGATTTAAACACATATCATGAAACAACTGGAAGAAACTAGTTTATGCTTACCTGGCTGTAGGGATCTTTCATCCTTCGGAACAACTAGAAAGGCTTCCAGAATGTACTCATACATTCTCGTGCCACTGAAAGCCCTAAAGATACTGTGAACCATACAAATCTCAATTCATTGATGAACTAATCCAGCTCCAAATGAAAGAAGGAGAAGGAGGAGGAAGAAGAGGAGGAGGAGGAGGAAGAAGAGGAGAAGGAGGAGAAGGAGGAGGAGAAGGAGGAGGAGAAGGAAGAGGAGGAGGAAAAGGAGGAGGAGAAGGAGACGGAGAAGGAGGAGGAGGAGGAGAAGGAGGAGAAGAAGAAGAAGAAGACGATGACGACGATGAAGAGCAAAAGAAAATACCAAATGTGAACAAAGACCTGCTAAAACTGTTTTTATTGCTGGTGGAATTGTGAATGCCACACGGATTTTAAGAATTTCTAGGGAGTCTTAAATGCATGCACACACTTACACTTTTTTCTATAACCTCGACAGCTCCACTTCATGGGGCATAGTACTTAGAAGACAGACAAGTGTATAGTGATCCACCACATGCCGTGTCCTGACGTGTGTAAAGCCCACTGTGTGTGATGAACTTAGATAGCAAACCACATTCCTACCAACAGTGGAGTGGCAAAGAAATGATATTAGGCCGCTCAAAGAATCCTACGAACAAAAATGTAGTCTACATGGATGACAGACACGTGAATGAGTCATTTAATATTATGTTGAAAGAAAGAAGTTTGACACAGAAGTATACAAAAGGTAACACTCAATGGAGTGTTATACACTTTATACATATACCGTTTATATACACAATGGAAACAGGCAGAACGCACTAAGCTGTTGTTTGTGGTACAGCTGGGATGGAAAAATCTGGAAATGGGGATGAGCAGGGCTCTGGGTTGCTAGGGACTTTCTGTTTCTCCATGGGCATCATTTAAAAGTGCAGTTTGCAAAAGAGTTACTGAATTCTATTGAGTTCTTTTCTTTACCTGTATAATATTTCAATCAAACTTTAGAAATTCTTGGCACCAGTTAACTAAAGCTTTGCATTTCAACCAAAGCCAAGACTCTTCCCATCCCTAGCTAGGTCCATGCTGGTTAGTTTATGTCAACTTGACAAATGCTAGTGTTATCTGAGAAGACGAAACAGTAGCTGAGAAAACGCCTTCATAAGATCTGCCTATAGGCCATTTGCTTAGTTAGTGGTTTACTGGGGAGGGTCCAGCCCATGGTAGGTGGTGGCATTTTGGACTGATGGTCTTGGGTTCTATAAGAAAGCAGGCTGAGCAGGCCATGGTGAAGAAGCCAGTAAGCAGCACCCTTCTACAGCCTCTGCGTCAGCTCCTGCCTCCAGGTTCCTGCCCTATTTGAGTTCCTGTCCTGGCTTCAATGATAAACTGTAATGTATAAGCCAAAAAAACCATTTCCTCCCTAATTTCATTTGTCATCATGGCAGTAGTAACCCCAGCTAAGACAAGTTGTACCAAGATAATGGGATACTGCTCTCACAGTTCTGACAATGTGTTTTGGAGGATTGTGGAAAGACCTTGGAACTTTGGACTAGAAAAGCCATGGAGTATAGAGTTCAGTGAGTTGTCCTGTAGGAGTCTGGAAGATATGAATCTTGAAATCAGTGCAAAAATGGAGGCCTGGGTTATGAAGTTTCAGAGAGAAGCGGAGGCTCTACCGGGACTTTATATGAAAAATCTTGGTGTCGGGCGAGCAGTGGCTGAAGAGTCAGTGGTGACTAACCAGAGGCCAGCATCGCTGAAGTGAAAACTTTGTGTTACTGGGACAATCGATGCCTGTTAACTGGGACTGGAGATTAGTAGTGATTAAGAAGAGCCCCACGTCATGGAGGTGAAATCTTCATGGAAGTGTTTCATGGGAGTCAGCACGAGGAAACTGTTCCACAGGTGGCCAAGGTTGTACGTCACGCTGGCAGCCAAACTTGGTAATGTGTCACCCAGGTGGTCCTGGTTTTGAAGAGATTAAAGGGTCGTAGAGAGCAGCTGACCCTGCGCACTGTGAGAGACCAGAGAGGCCACTGAAGGTACAGCAGGAGTAGCAGTGGAAGCCGTAGGATTGAAGGGGTCGTGGAGAAAAGTTGAGAAGTTGCACTAGGAAGACAGCCCAGGGGAGCTGTTGGTGAGAGTGCAGCCCAGTTGGAGCAGAGAAGCCCAGCACTTTGGAGATGCCAATACCAACAACAGCAGCAACTGTGGAGTAGAGCCAGCCAGAGACTTGAAGACAAACTGTGCTGCAGAGGGCAGAGCCAGAGAGGAGCGACCCAAGCCCCTTGGAGGAGCCCAGAGGACGGTGAGTGAATACCAAATCATTGACGATTGTAGTATCTACACTTTTTGGAGTTTAGTCTTGCTTTGCTTTGCTTTGTGACTGCTTCCTGGCCCTTCCTTGTTGAGGGAAGGAAGCATATACCCTATTTTTGATTTTACAGGAACTTGAGGTCGAGAAACTAAGTGTTTAAAGAGATTTTAGGTTTTAAAAGAGACTTGGGATTTTTTTTTAAGAGATGAAAGTTGGTTAAAGTGTTTGGATTGGTAAAGGCTCCAAGACTTTAATGTCTGTAGTTTTTAATATTTGTAATGTTTTATATTGTGATGCTGGGTATTAATGTGTGATTGCAGGGTGGGAGGTGGGCGAGAAGGATAATGTCATAGCTGAACAGGGAGGTGTCTGCATGTCAAGTTGACAAGGGGTCAGTGGTGCTGGTTGATTCTATGTCAACTTGACAAGAGCTAGAGTTTTCTGTGAGGAGGGACCCTCAGCTGAGAAAACACGTCCATGGGATCCAGCTGTAAGGCATTTTCTTAATGATTGATGGGGGAGGACCCAGCCCATCACAGGTGACACCGCCCGTGAGCCGATGGTCCTAAGTTCTGTATGAAGGTGGCAGACTGACTAGGCCATGATGAGGAAGCCGGCAAGCAGCACCCCTCCATGTCTTCTGCGTCGGCTGCTGCCTCCAGACACTTGCCCCGTTTGAGTTTCCGTCTTGGCTTCCCTCAATGATGAGCTACAGGGTGGAAGTGTAAGCCAGACAAAGCCTCTCTCCCCAACTTGCTTTTACTCATGTTGTGTCCCCAGAGCTATAGCAACCCCGCGATATAGGTGAGCTGATTTCCTTTCAGAAAGGAAGTGTGAGTTCCTCCCTCACCAGTGGAGAGGAACGGAACAGGAAAATTAAAAAGTTCTTTGTGGACAGGGCGGACCTGGTAGACCTTATGCCAAAGTCTTTATATCTCTGGTCATAGATGCTCTATAGGATGTTAGCACCTTAAAGCTGTCCCCCTTGGGGAAAACGGGAATCGCCTTTTCTGGGTGACAACCCTACTTCTCCCTTAGACCCTTTCTCTAATGCTTCCATTTCTTGAACCACACTACACGTTCCAACCAATGACCCACTGGCAAGAAAGAAAAAAGCACTGTTGCCCTTACTCTAGTACATATCCGAGCTTACAGTGGAACCAGGGAGGAGCCGGAGTCTATCAGCTTCCAAAGCCTTGGTTTGCATCCTCTGACCCCATCATCCTGGTTGCTAGTCTCCCTGTCTCATCTTTCCCTGGAAACACTCCCTCAGTAAGCCACTGTGCAGGAAGCCCCATTTCAGCCTCTGGTCCCAGGGAGCTTAACCTTTCAGACTGACAACCTTTGTAAGGGTTGAAGTGCCTTCTGGTTCTATTGCAGGGTCTCTGTGTACTGATGGGACTGTCCCTGCCACCAGTGTGATTTGAGAGGCTCTCCAGGCTAGTGGTGACATGTCCTCCTCGGTGCTTGTGAGGCCCTTCTGACAAAGGCCCAAATCTGGCCTTTGGAAATACTGTGAGAACTTTGCCTCAGGAAGTCCAAGGAAGGAAACCACCTAAGTGCTGTTACCTCTCTTGTATTTGGCCATTTCTCATGCTGTAGGATGGCTTAGGAGAAAGACACGTATTCCCATCAGTCCCTTGACTATGAAGGATATTGTAACGTTTAGTATTGACAGTCAATCTGATAGGATCTAGGATCACCTAGGAGACCAGCCTCTAGGAACATCTTCGAGGGATGGTTTAAATTAAGTTAGCCCCTGGGTATGCCTGTGAAGGATGATTTTGATTAAGTCTACTAAGGTGGGAAAAGCCAGCCTACAGAAGGTGACATTGTTTCCTGGGCTCTGGTCCTGACTGGGTCAGAAGCAGAAAGCTATCTATACACAAGCATTCATTGTCCCCTTCTTCCTGACTGCAGATGCATTGTAAGCACTCAGTTAAAGCATTGGATGCCCCGACTTCCCCACTGTGATGGAGCACACCTTGAACTGGGAGTGAAAACACACTTTTCCTATGTTAGTCTTGTTAGAGTGTTTTATCCCACCATAGAAGAGTAACTAAGGCAGAAACTGTGGCTGTCATATTTTTGAGACTTCTCTATCTATCAGTTTTCAACTTGAGGGTCATGTACCCTGTTGGGGAGAGGTGCATCAAACGACCCTTTCATAGGGGTTATCTAAGACCATGGGAAAACAGAGATATTTACATTACAGTTCATAACAATTGCAAAATGACAGTTGTGAAGTAGCAACAATAATAATTTTAAGGTTGGGGTTAGGGGTTCCCATAACATGAAGAACTATATTGAAGGGTTGTAGCATTAAAGGTTGCTTGCCTAACCATTAAAGTATTGTCTTAAGAAAATGAAGAGAGGTTCAGGTATCCATCTCACCCTCTTTAAGAATTGTGTATTCTTAGGATAGTCTCCTTCAGACAGAGACCATGGGAAGATGAAGTTATTATGGGATGCTTTTTCCATATATTTATATCTGGTTATTATTAAATTCTGATACCACAGTGAAAATGTCCCATTATTATCCTGTTACCCTGAAATATTCACAGTGCTGCAGGAAGTTCCAGAATGAGCATTTCTCCCCTTGCTTATTGCATTAGTCCCTGGGTTGTTTTGGTGTATGTTTCTCTCTCTCTCTCTCTCTCTCTCTCTCTCTCTCTCTCTCTCTCTCTCTCTCCCCCTCTCTCTCTCTCTCACCTGGCTCATCATGGGCTTTGAATTCTTTATACTCTGGAAGAAAGGCTGGGTGCTGCTTCTCAGCTTTGAGAGGGTGGGACCCACTATGCTGTCTTTGGGGCCTCTGGCAGCCTGTTCTCCTCTTCTACATTGACTGTACTGTTTTTCTGATCAGATGTAAAGTTCCCAAACCAGGTTCTATCTTGCAGAACCAGGTAGTTTGTTGGCGAGCATGGTAAACCAGTGGGAGACCTGAGCACTCTACCTCCCCAGCTTCAAATGAAGGAGTTGTGCCATGTGAACCCGAGGTCACTGTCATTTGCTACTGTGGTTTTCAGTTCCTTCAACTTGGTGGCTAGGCAGAATCAACTGGTCTGGTCACGGTGGTTCTCAACCTGACTCCTTTGGCAAACCTTTATCTCCAAAAATATTTACATTATGATTCATAACGGTAGTAAAATTACAGTTATAAAGAAGCAATGAAAGTAATTTTAAGGCTGGGAGTCACCACAGTGTGAGGACTTACCATAATGGGTGGCAGCATTAGGAAGGTTGAGAACGCCTGGGATAGAAAAACCAATTGGTGAACCATGCATGACTAGAGGAAGGCTGAGACTGGCTATCCCTACCTGTCAGGACAGTGTGAGGGAGGCCAGGCTATCTGAGCAAATGTCCTGTCCATCTTGGTTTAGATATTTTGATTCAGTCTTGGAAAGAAGTTTAGGGACACAGGACTTCTGTAAACAGCGACCTTGTGTGTTCCTACAAACAGAGCTGATGTGGTTCCTATTTTCACTGAGTCACCCACTTGACAACTGAGCAAAGACAGTAAACAGCTTGTTGCTAGCTTCTGTCACTGTCAAAAAAAGAGAGGTTTTTTTTTTTTTTCTCAAAGGCCTTTGAGCCCCTTCTATTAAGAAACTTGATAAATATAGTTCAACAAATGTGTGGTCCGTCTTGGCTTTATAGCCAGCCTTCTATTCTTACCAGACAGGTGCACAGTGACTTAAAATCTGTCTCACTTTGGCTGTGATTAAACACGATGGTAAGCTCACAGTTTCTTGACTCAGTTTCCCAGGTCCTTCCGTAGCCACGTTGCGATTCTATGCCTTCTTCCTCATAGCCCACTCCTGGTGCCGCCCACGGCTTTGCTCACGTGTATAACCTTTTCGCAAGCCTGTTGACAGGTTTGAAAATAGAGCCAGCAATGTAAAGAACAACCCATGGGTCATAGGTAGGTGAAAAGTCACCAGTTTGGCTCACCCGTGGGAGGATTAGTGAAGACCAGCTGCCAGCCAGACTGCTTCTAGCTGGCCATTCTTTTCTAGGCTGGGCAGCTGGACATGCATGGCCTTAGCTATCTGCCTTCTACCTCTGGTCCACTTGTATTCCTTTTTACACACCCCAGAGCTGTGTTTGAATTCCGTAAGTCATGGGTTGCCAGATATCCCAGACGAGTCCAAAAATAGAAAATGTGGTCTGGTGAGGAGCAGAGTGGGATATGGGGCAGGAAATCCAAGTGGGAAAAGCATAGAGAAAATTCCAGCAGGGCCAGACAACTCCAGAGACAACTCTGGCTTTTCCTGGGTTCAGTCTGTGTATGCCAAGAGCTGAAGTGGAGGGGTCAGTCTGTGATCTCAGAGCCATATCTATATGGGAAATATGGAGTCAACACAGCTGATAGTATCCAAGCCTGGGAGAGGTTGGCATAGTACCTCTCCTTTCCCCTCATTTTCCACTTCTCCACTCTTTATTCACAGTGGTGGGTGAAGTGATCGTGCCTGCTTTGAAAGAAGGTTTTATTTCTGTGTATGTTAGAGTGGAAGTTCCCTGGTGTGGAAGGAGAAACTGGAGGTTTGGAAACAGTGCAAGCACACTTTAGCATCCCTGTGCTACTGGCAAACACCTGCAGGTGTCTAATTTTAAAAATGTGTTGGTCCTTTTGTTAATGTCTGTCCTTGTACCTCTCTCAACCTCAATATTCTGCATCCCTCGGCCATTGCACATTTATTTAACCCAGGTCCAGTGTGGCTGTCGGGTCCATTCTGACCGAGGTCCCTTCTAGGTTAGTGGTATTTGAGAGATGATTGAAAATGAGCTCAAAACTTCTAGATGCTTCTTCAGATAGAAATCTCTCAAACATCTTTTCCTCACACACAAGCACACACATATGCACACATGCACACACACATACATACCCACACTTACACATATATACCTGTGCCCACACAGGTGCACACACTCATGCACACACATGAACACACATGCATGCACACATACACATCTGTGCACATGCATGTACAGACACACAAGCACACACATGCACACATGCATTTTCTCATCTGAGGTATTCTCCTTGCATTGTGAAGTTAACTTGTCTATGAGCATGTCCTCAATTATGATAAAACTGAGATAGGAAATGACTACCCTGGAGACCATATGGCTGACGAACTCTGTGAGTGGCTTCAGAGGATCCATGAACCAGGTGGAAACATTGCTTCTACACTGATGAAAAGCAGGTTGAAACTTCAAAGATTACCTAGAGGATCTTTGAAACTGTGCTCTTTCTCCCAAAAATATGCCTTATGATTCCAGTCCATACCATATATGATTCCGGTCAAGACCACGAGCATCCCCTAATTGTTCTATTTATTCTTTCTGCTCAAGCAGTTGTCCTACCAAGAATGAATTTCCTATAATCCTATTAACAATACGTCTTCCTTGAGCAGTGCGGAAGGCACACATACTTTATCTTTCCTCTTTAATCCTCATGTTCACGTTTAGAGAAGAGACAACGTATGCATTTTTCTTACATGAATTAATTTATTCACTTTACATCCCAATCCCAACCCCTCTCTTTCCTCAGTACCCCCCTCACACAGCATCTTCCCTTCTACCCCTTCTCCTTCTCAGAGAAGGGGGAAGCCTCCCCATGTACCAACCCACCTTGGCACATCAAGTCACTGTAGGACTAGGCACATCTTCTCCCACTGAGGTTAGAAAAGGCAGGCCAGTCAGGGAAACAAGATCTACAGGTAGGCAACAGAGTCAGGGACAGTCCCCGCTCCCTTGTTGGGGGACCTGTGTGAAAACCAAGCTGTACATCTGGTACATGTGTTTGGGGGACCTAGGTCCAACCCGTGCATTTTTAAGATGCAGAAGGTGAGGAGGTATAAAATCCTAAGTCAGAAGCCCAGGATCACTTTGGAGATAAGAAGCAGAGCTAGGCGCTTTGACTTAGACAGCTTCTTCCTAGAAACTGTGTCTTCAGCCTCCAACTACACTGGACTGAGAGTATGGCTGCCTTCGGATCCTTCTAAGACCAGCCTGAGTTCATGAGAAAGCACATTCTTGAGAGGTTGGGCTTCACCTTCACAGTGTGTACTTCATGCTGGCTTGCTACATGCATGTTTCCGTGTCTGCTCCTTTAGGGTCTGATCTACGCATATATAAGCCTCTCATGCCAACTTCTTGTTTACAGGATGTCCTTAGTATTTTGACTTAGTATAAAATTTAGTCAAGTAAAAGCCTGATTCTTTTTTAGGCTTCTACAGTGAAGGTTAATTCTTTCACTTATCAGCATAATAGCTATGATTGTTTTTAATGGAAGAGTGAGTAAGATTTAGGAGGGTTAAATGTGTGCCTGGAGTCTTAGAGGTGGGAAATCAAGGTACAGACCCGGGTGCCATTTGTCTGGTCCCAAAGTTCTGCTACCACAGGACCTTTGCCTCCCAGTGAGAGAGACAGCGGGCAGTGTGGGGTTGTCCGGCACTGGATAGGCTGGAATAGCTTAAGGGCACTCCTTGGAGTTGAACTCTCCTAAATACAGATTCTGTTTCCCAGCATCAGAAATCCAAGCATCAGCTGTAGAGACAACCCCAGTGCTGAAGAAGCTGGGTGGAAAAGCAAAACAAAATGAAGTGAATCCAACAGGCGGGGAGAGCATGTCCCTCACGGTGATGTCAGCCACATGAAACATCATATGTAATCAGAGACCACGGGCACTTGTTTCTCTCTGCACAATTAAAACTAGGTTCTGCTATTCCTGGGAATCATATTTTTAGTCTAAGCTGGGTGTAATGAGAATTCTAAAAATAACATTGTGAAAGGCGAGGCTAAGTGTAGGGGGCTGAGTTCACCCTGGTGCTGGGGCAATAAAACATTATCCACGGTCCACTTAAAGCCCTTCAGCCCTGGGATAACGTTTTTTGCTTGAACAGAAGTTTAGTTCATCCTGTTTGGACCCGACACAGTTTCTCCATCGACATGGTGGTGGTCCAGGGGACAGGAACTATGAATGAGTTATTAGGGGACTTTTATAGCTGTTGAAACACCTCAGGAGGCAGCTTCTTTCACAGGAGCTCTGGTTACACTGAGCTGAGAGGTTTGGGGTATCCACTGTTGGGACCACCACAGCTGGCTAGCTCACAGCCTTCCAGCATGATGGCTCTTCTTAGAATCATGCCACTTAAGCCCCAAAGGCTGCCAATATTAATGATCCCTGGGCTGGCAGCGAAAGGTCTCTGGCATGCCTGTAACCTCAGACCCAGCGCGCGGCACCCAATAGTGTGCCTAAATTATGATACATGCCTTGTAACAGATGTGGGAGACTTCAAGGTTTTAATAAATCCAGGCTTTGGAAGGGATATAGACTTTCTGGATGGAAAAGCCCTATATTAACTGTCCCACCCACAGCTCCTTTAAACACACACAGGCCCTCACAGCACATGAACCCCCCTCCGTGCATGCACGCATTGCCAGGTTCCTGCTTGAGGCAGACCTGACCCCAGCAGCAGATGGGTATTATCAAGTTTCTTATCACATCCTTGCCATCCAGTAACTTGACGTCTCCCATCCCCGGGGCCGTGCTAATGAGGCTGATGTCGCAAGCTTACTTGTGCCGATGATCTACATGACTTTACTCTTGTGTGCTCAGGGATATTTTTCCTTGCTTGCTTGCCTGTTTATTTAAACTGAACCTGCAAGTCTGGGTCTGGGGATAAGATCACCGACTGCTGTCTGTTGGTTCACAAATGTCTTGCTTTGGATGTAGACAAGATCTGAGATAAGCTAGTTCCATAGGGGCACAAGTGTATGAAGAACACTGGATGTATTGTTCCTACTGGCAGAGTAGTGTCTGACAGACTAAACTAACACCGATTCTCTAAGCAGCCTTATCCCAAAGCAATATCAGCAATGACTTCTGTGACCTTGGACATGTACAGGGCATCTGACCACACTGACAGTGCCTTCTGCAGGCACAGGCAAGGCCCATCTACATTTTTTTTTTTTGTAGCTTGAGTAAACATTAAAAAAAAATTCTTACTTTTCTATGTCCACAGATGCTTAGCACTTCCTGGGCTGAGGTTACTGTTTGAGAGTTGGAAATGAACAGTTGGTCCTAGACTGAGCAACCTCCATACCTTTCCTTTCTGTCAGGGAAGCCTTGATTTTTAACACTGGTGAGGAGTTTGTAAGTGGTCAAATCTAACTCCATCATTTTAAGACTGATATCATATTGCAGGCTGGAGAAATGTCTTTCTCAACACTACCTGGGCATGTGGTATATATATCTGGAGTCACTTAAGACTCAGGCCAAATGCTATCAGGGCTTGGTTGTTGATTCTGTCAAGTAAGGCCTATCTGGCAGGCTTTCCAGTACCCTTGTCTTTGCCTCTATTCTTTATCTTTGTGCCCCTTTGCCCAGTGATGGCAAAGAGCACCTACACTTTTGTTCTTTCTCAGCAAGTCTTCCCCTAAAACAATTACCATAACCCAGCCAACGTGTTCGCACCACCACACAAATGACTGACAAAGCTGCCCTCCAGTTTCCTGAGCCTTATAAACATCAAACTGAACTTGTGGTCAGATTTAGCTATGGCATCCAAGCAGCCTCAGGTCAGCACAGTTTGGGAAGTGAAGGTCAAAATGGTCCATTGCTTGGATCTTATCAGGTCAGATTTAGACCTGTTTAAAACTTGTGGGCTGATAGATTGGGCAAAAGCCACTAATTCATGTGATTCCCTAACAGTTACAGAAGGGAGAACCAAAGGAGACAGTGAGATTTTCCTATACTTAAGGCGCTAGTTAATGATGAGGCGTAGGGATCATCATGAAGGTTAAATGGGCCTGGCGGAATAAAGATGCTTCATGGGAGTCCCTTCCCCTGTTCTTTCAGGAAATAGTTTGTGTATGTTTGTGTGGTCTATGTGTATTTATATGTAAGTCTGTGTACGTATGTTTGTATAGTGTTTATTGTGTGTTTTTGAAGTGTGTATATGTGTCAAGTTTGCCTGGTGTATTTATATGTGTGTATATTTGTATTCGAGGGGGGTATATGTATGTAGTTTGTGTAGTACGTCTACTTGTGTACAGACAGAAGACATCTAGGAAAGGTTATATGACAAGCGAGTGAGGTTCTTGGAGATGGACCACCATTTTACATGGCTGTGATGGGTGCACTCTAGAGAGCCACAGCCCCAAAGATGTTGTCCCAGGATTGCTTCTTCCTTCTGATAAGCCTTTCCTGTCACTATTACATAACCTAATCATTCCTGGGCATCAGCTCACCCTATTGAGCAAATTTAACCCTGGAGATCAACATGAAGATGAACTTTCATGAATTAATGCTGTTTAGATGAATTGATTACTTTTTGATTTGAGTCAAATGATTTTGGGAAGAAGGTTTAAGGGGATAGTTTTAGTTATTTTGCCAGAAAGCTCATAGAATAGTAAGTAGAGGCTGCATAATAAGGAACACAGTGAGGTTTCATAAATTGCACTAAGAGAAACAGGATTGGGACAGATTTTTGATCAAGGAAAAACATCCATTCTAGGTGAATCCTAGGTCAGGTCCAGGACAAAGCCACAGGTGTGCACTATGATAAAGCAAGGCCATGTGAAAATGTTGCTTTGAATTTATAATGAGCTTATAGAGTGAAGCATGGCTTTGAACTTACTATAGACATCCTTCTGTAACTCACTCTTTGTGTAATACTTTATCTATGATGTAATTTTATAAAGAACTTTTGTCTAGAAGGTATAGATAACTAGAGAGAAGAAATGAAGTGTGGCTTCTGTGGCTCTGCCCCATCCACCAAGAGTGTGTGTGTGTGTGTGTGTGTGTGTGTGTGTGTGTGTGTGTGTCTGTTTGACTGTATGCATATACATACATACATACATGTGTAGGTATATGTGTAGGGATGTAAGTATGCATGAACACTTGTGAATTGTTGAGATGAGTAGTTAGGCCTGACCAGAGTGGGTGGGGGGAGCCATGCAATTGCAGATAGAAATTGCCAAAGGTAAAGCCACTTTGTCCATGATTACTGACTCCATACCCCCTTTACTTCCTGCCTCAGTTTCTCCTGTGATGCTGGCCTGGACCCAGGCCATATATGTAACTTAGGTGTATGTGTGTGTTATGTATTTGTGACATGCATTTGTGTCCATTGAATATGTGTAGATATTACCTATATGTATATGTGAATAAGTGTGTGTGTGTGTGTGTGTGTATGTGTGTATGTGTATGTATGTGTGTGTTTGTACCACTTCAGGTGCCACAGCCTTTAGTCCTGCCCTGTTGACATTTATATTCAATGGACTATGAGCAGAATTATAGAAGTATATAACAATAGTTACAACTTGTGATAGGTCTCTGTAGCAATGATGTCTTATTGTGGCAAAGAGGAATTTCATTTGGGCTGGCTAACTGAGGAATTATCATTGACATTTGTTAGTGATAACCTCAATTTTCCTGAGTCTAGTGTTCAGTTCTTTGTTCACTATTATTTCCCTGTCACTGTTCTATCTCTGTCCAGGTTAGTATCAATATTTGGCATGGCTGATTAAACAAGCCCTCTTGAAACACTTTCCTTGGTCCACAGGGGATCGATAGATCTCTCTCCCTCTCGCTCTCCCTCTCTGCATGAGTGAGTGTGTGTGTGTGTGTGTGTGTGTGTGTGTGTGTGTGTGTGTGTGTCCTCTTCCTTATTAGCCAGTTCCTTCTCACAGCTTGACTTCCAAACAGTGGAGTGTCTCTCCAGGAACCAGCCAAGACTTTCCCCCTGAACTCCTTATTTTTATGTCAATGGTGTTTTCAACCCTCTACATGGCTGTTTAATGTGTACCTCTAACTTGACATAGACCCAAGTAAAATTTCTCAGCTCCACCCAGTAAACACAAATCCATCCACTAAATAGCTCATGTCCAAACCCGAGTCATCCTGCATTCCTTTCTTCTTCTAAAGCTTCATTTTTTTAAAAAAATTTCAATTGTTTTTTTCTTTTTTCTTTTTTTTTATTAACTTGAGTATTTCTTATTTACATTTTGATTGTTATTCCCTTTCCCGGTTTCCGGGTCAACATCCCCCTAACCCCTCCCCCCCTCTATATGGGTGTTCCCCTCCCCATCCTTCCCCCATTGCCGCCCTCCCCCCAACAATCTCGTTCACTGGGGGTTCAGTCTTAGCAGGACCCAGGGCTTCCCCTTCCACTGGTGCTCTTACTAGGATATTCATTGCTACCTATGAGGTCAGAGTCCAGGGTCAGTCCATGTATAGTCTTTAGGTAGTGGCTTAGTCCCTGGAAGCTCTGGTTGCTTGGCATTGTTGTTCATATGGGGTCTCGAGCCCCTTCAAGCTCTTCCAGTTCTTTCTCTGATTCCTTCAACGGGGTTCCTATTCTCAGTTCAGTGGTTTGCTGCTGGCATTCGCCTCTGTGTTTGCTGTATTCTGGCTGTGTCTCTCAGGAGAGATCTACATCCGGTTCCTGTCAGCCTGCACTTCTTTGCTTCATCCATCTTGTCTAATTGGATGGCTGTATATGTATGGGCCACATGTGGGGCAGGCTCTGAATGGGTGTTCCTTCAGTCTCTGTTCTAAACTTTGCCTCTCTCTTCCCTGCCAAGGGTATTCCTGTTCCCCTTTTAAAGAAGGAGTGAAGCATTCGCATTTTGAACATCCGTCTTGAGTTTCATGAGTTCTAGGCATCTAGGGTAATTCAAGCATTTGGGCTATTAGCCACTTATCAATGAATGCATACCATGTGTGTTTTTCTGTGATTGGGTTACCTCACACAGGATATTTTCCAGTTCCCTCCATTTGCCTATGAATTTCATAAAGGCATTGTTTTGATAGCTGAGTAATATTCCATTGTGTAGATATACCACATTTTCTGTATCTATTCCTCTGTTGAAGGGCATCTGGGTTCTTTCCAGCTTCTGACTATGATAAATAAGGCTGCTATGAACATAGTAGAGCACGTGTCTTTGTTATATGTTGGGGCATCTTTTGGGTATATGCCCAAGAGAGGTATAGCTGGATCCTCAGGTAGTTCAATGTCCAATTTTCTGAGGAACCTCCAGACTGATTTCCAGAATGGTTGTACCAGTCTGCAATCCCACCAACAATGGAGGAGTGTTCCTCTTTCTCCACATCCTCGCCAGCATCTGCTGTCACCTGAGTTTTTGATCTTAGCCATTCTCACTGGTGTGAGGTGAAATCTCAGGGTTGTTCTGATTTGCATTTCCCTTATGACTAAAGATGTTGAACATTTCTTTAGGTGTTTCTCAGCCATTCGGCATTCCTCAGCTGTGAATTCTTTGTTTAGCTCTGAACCCCATTTTTAATAGGATTATTTGTCTCCCTGCGGTCTAACTTCTTGAGTTCTTTGTATATTTTGGATATAAACCCTCTATCTGTTGTAGAATTGGTAAAGATCTTTTCCCAATCTGTTGGTTGCCGTTTTGTCCTAACCACAGTGTCCTTTGCCTTACAGAATCTTTGCAGTTTTATGAGATCCCATTTGTTGATTCTTGATCTTAGAGCATAAGTCATTGGTATTTTGTTCAGGAAATTTTTTCCAGTGCCCATGTGTTTGAGATGCTGCCCTAGTTTTTCTTCTATTAGTTTGAGTGTATCTGGTTTGATGTGGAGGTCCTTGATCCACTTGGACTTAAGCTTTGTACACGGTGATAAGCATGGATCAATCTGCATTCTTCTACATGTTGATCTCCAGTTGAACCAGCACCATTTGCTGAAAATGCTATCTTTTTTCCATTTGATGGTTTTGGCTCCTTTGTCAAAAATCAAGTGCCCATAGGTGTGTGGGTTCATTTCTGGGTCTTCAATTCTGTTCCATTGGTCTATCTGTCTGTCTCTGTACCAATACCATGCAGTTTTTATCACTATTGCTCTATAATACTGCTTGAGATCAGGGATAGTGATTACCCCTGAAGTCCTTTTATTGTTGAGGATAGTTTTAGCTATCCTGGGTTTTTTGTTATTCCAGATGAATTTGCAAATTGTTCTGTCTAACTCTTTGAAGAATTGGATTGGTATTTTGATGGGGATTGCATTGAATCTGTAGATCACTTTTGGTAAAATGGCCATTTTTACTATATTAATCCTGCCAATCTATGAGCATGGGAGATCTTTCCATCTTCTGAGGTCTTCTTCAATTTCTTTCTTCAGAGTCTTGAAGTTCTTATTGTACAGATCTTTTACTTGCTTGGTTAAAGTCACACCAAGGTACTTTATATTGTTTGGGTCTATTGTGACCCTAATGTGTTATTTCCCTAATTTCTTTCTCGGCTTGTTTCTCTTTTGTGTAGAGGAAGGCTACTGATTTATTTGAGTTAATTTTATACCCAGTCACTTTGCTGAAGTTGTTTATCAGCTTTACTAGTTCTCTGGTGGAACTTTTGGGATCACTTAAATATACTATCATATCATCTGCAAATAGTGATATTTTGACCTCTTCTTTTCCGATCTGTATCCCCTTGATCTCCTTTTGTTGTCTGATTGCTCTGGCTAGAACTTCAAGACTATATTGAATAAGTAGGGAGAGAGTGGGCAGCCTTGTCTAGTCCCTGATTTTAGTGGGATTGCTTCAAGTTTCTCTCCATTTAGTTTAATGTTAGCAACTGGTTTGCTGTATATGGCTTTTACTATGTTTAGGTATGGGCCTTGAATTCCTATTCTTTCCAGGACTTTTATCATGAAGGGGTGTTGAATTTTGTCAAATGCTTTCTCAGCATCTAATGAAATGATCATGTGGTTTTGTTCTTTCAGTTTGTTTATATAATGGATCACGTTGATGGTTTTCCGTATATTAAACCATCCCTGCATGCCTAGGATGAAGCCTACTTGATCATGGTGGATGATTGTTTTGATGTGCTCTTGGATTCGGTTTGCCAGAATTTTATTGAGTATTTTTGCATCGATATTCATAAGGGAAATTGGTCTGAAGTTCTCTTTCTTTGTTGGGTCTTTGTGTGGTTTAGGTATAAGAGTAATTGTGGCTTCAGAAGGAACTCGGTAGAGCTCCATCTGTTTCAATTTTGTGGAATAGTTTGGATAGTATTTGTATTAGGTCTTCTATGAAGGTAAAGCTTCATTTTTAATATATCTGTACGTCCTACAGAGTTTATTTCCAAAATATATCCAGATGTCAACCCACCTGGCAACTACAATTGACTCCCTGCCCATCTAATGGTAGTTCTATTCTTACCTGGAGTTTTAGAAAACTTTCTCACTAGTCCTATTATGTCTGTATTTCTCTGTGGCCCAAACTCAATACACCAGGTTAGGGGCCATGTCCAGATGAAGGCTGTACTATTTTGATTAAAATATTCACCTCGCTTGGAATACAATTGGAGTCCTCCCCGTGGCCAGAACTGACATCCTCCATAGAGGTCCTGGCCTCAATGCAGGGTTCTGTGGGGACACAGCTCTACAGGAGTTTTATGCATGTGCTGTGGCGAGGTTACAGAACCAACACACTATTTGTTGAAGCAGCCATGAAGCAGCACACGCATGTCCTGGTCTACCTCCTTGTTGTTATTGTCCATGTTCTGGATGCTAGCCACTGTATCAGATGTGCAATTGATCTCACTGTATTTGAAACTTCCTAGTCACATGATATGGAATGCCTTTTCCTGTGCTCATTTTTTACTTCGACATCTTTGTGGAAGCTTCTATTAAGTTTTCTGGCCCGTTTAAATGTATTTACTGGGTTTATTATTACTTGTTTATGTAGTGTATATATGTATGCATGTGGCTCTGTGGCTGTATTCACCTGATCCTGTGCATGCGGAGACCAGAGGTCAACTTTGTGGGTATTTTCTTGGGTCACTTTTCACCTTATTTTTTGAGGCAGAGTCTCTTGTTAATTGTAGACCTTTGCTCTTTCAGCTAGCACAGCTGTCCAGTGAGCCCCAGGATCTGTCTGCCTTAAACCTGAGTGTTGGGGTTGGTACACACCTCCACATCTGGCATTTACTTGGGCGCTGGGGATCTGAGCTTAGGTCCTCACCTTTGTACAGTAAGGGTTTATTCACGGATCCCACCCTTCCCCACCTCTGGCCCATTTTAAAATCAGACCCTTGATTTTTTAAGGTTTTCTCTTTTTCTCTCTCTTCCTTCCTTTCTTCCTTCCTTCCTTTCTTCCTTCCTTCCTTCCTTCCTCTCTTTCTTTCTTTCTTCCTTTCTTTCTTTCTCTCTCTCTTTCTTTCTTTGCTGAGTTTCTAAGAGTTCCATCAGACATGACTCTTCTCATTTCAAGTTTACGTTCCTGACCTGAATCAAGAAGGACAAGTGGGAGACACAGGCATGGGTCACGAGGCAGAGGGAAAGCAGCCTGTGTGACTTGAGTGGCAGCTTGAGTGGCTGCCATCCTAGGGTACGGTGCGAGTCAGAAACCGCTTAGTAAAAAACTGTGTTTTCAGGTTAATTCCAAGTCTGGCTGACTTCCAGATCCCTGTCTTTTAGCACACCGTGCTAAAAAGTAGTTCTGAAAGTAAGGCGAAGCCGGCAGCTGGGGTGGGTGGAAGACCTTGAGGCAGCTGGCTCCTGTTTGCTTCCTAAGGGAGCATCAGCCATTCTGAGCCGTGGTGCATGGAAAGAGAGAATGCAGCCCTTGGACAGGTAAAGGCGCTTGTTCAAATCTCACTGTCCACATTCTCAGGAGTACTGACAAGCGGCCAAATGGGAGTGCCATTTTAATTGAGCTCAACTGGGAAGACAACTCAAGAGTTTCCTGGAGATAGATAGTCTTTTGCAGTTAGTATAGACTTCCAGAACATGTGGATGTGGGCTATGTGTTTGTAGAGGCCCCCTTCCTGGAGTATTTGGGGGAAGAGGGTGTTTGTAGAGTATGTCTCCAAAAAAATTTATGAACAGCTCAGATTTGTTTCTCTGTTTTAATCTATAAGAATTATTTATCAATTAATATTCCCAACAAACAGTTCTAATTTACTCCAAGTAAAGCTTAAAAACAGGGATGTGTTTGCAGTTCTGACAAACACAGGCACTAAGAGTGCCGGAGTCATAGCAATAGTGCTCTGGAGTTACACATTTAATATTCCATTAATAACTGTCACAGTAGAAACCCGTCATCCTGCAATGCCTAATTCAGATAGCAAGTGGGTTAATATAAGCTCAAGCACTTAACTCTGACTCTAAACTCCCCGGCAGGTGGAACTCATCCCTCCCAGTTGCCCCCTACAGCTAAGCTGTGCTTAATGGCAGTCTGTGGTGTAATTTGGGAAACCTCTGTCACCAACACACTTTTAAAATACAGTTCAGGCAACGTACAGACAACCAAATAAGAGGGGGCAGACAGCTGGCAGAAGTGTGTAGGAGGGGCCCACCCATAGTGACGGGTCTGTTTTGACCATCACAGAAGTATACATCCTTGCTCCTCTAACCAAAAGGGGCATTAAAGCTCCATTTAAACCGTTCCTTGATGTGGGAGAGAAATAGTTGAGCACACACTGGCAAAATTTACCCAGTTACTATATATCAAAGGCCACCAAAAATTTCCTGTAAACCACAGACTAGGTATTTAAGGCTTTGAGACACAGGGTCTCAGCTGTATTTGGTTCTGCCATTGTGGGGTGTAAAATGCTGTTGAATCTTTACATGAGTGGGCAGTGATCTTGTTTATGAAATAGGTGTCTGGTCTGCATAACCTGTGGTATAAATCCCTTAATTCCCTGAGTTTCTCCAAGTCTCTCTGTCTAGATCACGTCCTTTGGCTTTACCTTCTACCTTCTGGGAAAACAGATGTCATATGGGGCATCCTTCCTTTGGAAGAACTGATTTATCTGGGCTGGAATGAGGCAGATTGACACAAGGGTTTGCCAGGAGCTGTGGAATCAGAGGTTGTCCTTGTGTATAGTTTCCATCAACACTTACCTTCCCATATGATCTCAGGCCACCATCAGCTTCAGCATGGTCATTTATTTGGAGAAAGCAGAGAAAGGGTGTTTAATCAATGCACACCATGTAGAGAAACAGATAGAGGGGATACGGTGACCCTCAAGTCCATCTTCTGGCTGCTGAGTGTTGGGTCAGATTGGAGTTTAAAGAGATGAATAATTTGGGTAAGAAGCAAGAAGTATTCATAACTAAGCAGTCCGGATCAAGGCGTGGTCCTGTGCATGATTGACGCATGTCTGGTTGACTGCATAAGTGTCTATTGGGTCCAGGCATAGTGGCACAGATTTTTAATCCTAAGCACTTGGGAGGCAGATACAGGCTGGTCTCTGCCTTCAAGGCCAGGTTAGTGTATGTAGCAAGTTCAAGGCTAATCAGGGATAAATAGAACTTGTATCAAAAATAAAAGGAACGAGCAAAGAAGCTGATGTTCCTGCCATTGGAGCAGACACACAGTCCAGTTCCAGATTGTCCTCATCTGCAGCCAGTGAGCTCCAGCTATTACCTGAGAAAGAGCTGCATTGAGGATAGTAAAGGCCTGGTGTTGTGTTGAGATTTAACTGAGATGGTATTTTGTAAAGTGCTACATCTTCATTAGTAATAAGCATGAGATGGCACACACACAGACACAACTCACACACCACACACACACACACACACACACACACATAGATAAAAGAACAAAACTGGCAGAGAGAAATAAACATTTTTCAAAACTCTGACACTGGAAGATTAATGATGTGAAGATAGTAAACTTGGAGGAAATGTGCCGACCCTGTCAAAGGCAGCACAAACTGTTGAGTAACTCACCCACTCATGGTCTTTGCTACCTAGAGTAGTGTGCATCAATGTAAAGTGTCCAAATGTTTGTTCCTTACTGCACATCTTTCCCCGAGAGAAGGTCATGCCTGTGATACTCATTCATTGGTGGACATACAGCACATGGAATGCTCCTTGGCTTATGTGTCCCATGGTGCCTGGATGGGGGTCAGAGGACAACCTATGCAAGTTGGTACTTCCTTCAGATCAAAGTGGGTCAAATTACTCACTTGAATTTCAAATTTTTAAATTGCATTTACCCATTGTGTGTGTGTGTGTGTGTGTGTATGTGTGTGTGTGTGTGTGTGTGTGTGTGTGCGCGCGCGCATGCACGCGCGTGTCATGGTGCATGTCTAGAGGTCAGAGGACACCTGTGGAAGTTGGTACTTCCTTCTACAATATGGGACCCAGGGATTGAACTCAGGTCATTTGACAACAGGTCCCCCTAGCCCCTGACCCATATTTCCAGGTCTCGTTTTAATTTCTTGCCATTCAGTTTTGAGTCTGATACCTTAGCACCAGGCTTCTGATATGCAACAGTTTCCTTCTGTTTGGATGGTTGATAACAGAAAGAAGTTGAAAGTGTTACTTTTCCATTTATTTATTTATTTATTTATTTATTTATTTATTTATTTATTTATTTATTCATTCATTCATTCATTCCTCCCTCCCTCCCTCCCTCCTTCCCTCCCTCCCTTTAAGTTCGGATCACTGCCTCCTCTCCCATCTCTTCCTCACACAGTTGCTTCCCCATCCTACACCCTCTTCTCCTCTGAAATGGTGGAGTCCCCCCAACCCCATCCCCAACCCTGATGAATCAGGTCACTGCAGGGCTAGGCGTATCCTCTCCCACGGAGGCCAAACAAGGGGAACCAGATCCACAGTCAGGCAACAGCTTTAGGGACAGCTCCTGCTTCAGTTGTTGGGGCTCCAACATGAAGATCGAGATTTACATCTGCTACATATGTAGGGGGTGGGGCTAGGTCCACCATGTATGCTCTTTGGTTGGTGGTTCAGTCTCTGAGAGTCCCCAAGGGTTCAGGTTACTTGACCCTGTTGTTCTTCCTGTGAAGGTCCTATTCCCTCCAGAGCCCTCAATCCTTCCCCTACCTCTTCCACAAGACTCCCTGAGCTCCACCCAATGTTTGGCTGTGGGCCTCTGCATCTGTTTCAGTCAGCTGCAGTGTGGAGCCTCTCAGAGGACAGTTATGCTAGGCTCCTATCTGCAAGCATAAGAGAAGATCATTAATAGTGTCAGGGATTGGTTCTTCTCCATGGGATGGGTCTCAAGCTGGGTCAGGTATTGGTTGGCCATTCCCTTAGTCTCCACAGCATCTTTGTCCCTCCATTTCTTGTGCACAGGACAAATTTGGGGTTGAAAGTTTTGTGGGTGGGTTGGTGTCCTTGTCCTTCCACTGGGTTCCTGCCTGGATACAGGAGGTGGCTACTTCAGGGTCCATATACCTACTTCTAGGAGTCTCAGCTAAAGTCATCCCCATAGCCTCCTGGGAGCCTTCCCCACTCCTCAGCCTCCCACCCCTGCCATCTACCAATTTCCATTCATTCTCCTGTCCTGGCTCTCTCTCCTGCCTCTTTCTACACCTGATCCTGAAAGCCCCCAATCCCTTTCTCCATCTCCTTTTCCTCCCCGTTCCCTCCCTCCATCAGCCTCCTACAACTATTTTATTCCCCCTTCTAAGTGAGAGTCAAGCATCCTTGCTTGGGACTTCCCTCTTGTTTAGCTTATTTGGGTCTGTGGACTGTATCCTAGGAATTCTGTACCTTTTGGCTAATATCCACTTATAAAGTGAGTACATACCAGGCATGGCCACATCTAGGTTTCCAGTTTCTGGCCATTAGGAATAAAACTGCTACGAGCATAGTAGAGCAGGTGTCCTTGTGCTAGAGCATCTTGAAAGCATCTTCAGCAACCCTACATCTGACAGACGGCTAATATCCAGAGTATAAGAAAATCTCAAGAAGATAGGCACCAACAAACCAAATAAACGAGTTAACAAAAACAGGGGTACAGAGCTAAACAGAGAATTCTCAACAGAGGGATCTCAAATGGCTGAGAAGCACTTAATGTCCAACGCCCCGAGTCATCAGGGAAATGCAAATCAAAATGATCCTGAGATTCAATCTTATACCCATCAGAATGGCTAAGATCAAAAACTTCAAAGGACAGCACATGCTGGCTAGGATGTGGAGAAAGAGGAACACTCCTCCATTGCTGGTGGGGTTGCAAACTTTTGTATATCCACTCCTGAGTTACTCCATTTCTAACAGCAACAGAGCCCCAAGACTGACAGTGAAGGCTGTTTTGGTTTTTAGTTGATTGAGATGGTGATGGTAGATTCCTCAGCCAGTATGTGGTCTCACATAAATCCAGACAGCTCACAGGAGGAGGACTGGGTGCGATGTGAGACCTGTCACACAATTCTTAGCTCCATTTTCAGCCCAGCTGTCTGCAAGCCTGGCTCAAGCTTGTCTGCAGAGATGTTATGCCCTCTGGAGGTGTCTAATCTTGGGCGAGATGAATGTGTCCAAATTGCTAAGATACATGGATCAGAGACTGAACAAAGACCCAACATGAAGAGTTCAAGAGTTAATCCTCAGAGGTCAGTGTTCCCCGGTACACAGCTAGGTCGGCACAAATATAGCCCTTTACTTCCACTGGGCTGAGAATGTTCAGAAAACCTCAGCAAACATCTTACTTTACAGGGAAGTAGAAAATCCTTAGGTAAGAAACACAATAGCATACTTGTGGAACAAAACCACCATTAGTTATAACAATAACGATTTTCTCTCTTACAAAAAAAAAACATTTATATGATTTAAAGACATATTATTAGAATAAAGGAGTTTTAGCAATGTTCCCAGAATCTAAGCCCAATGATTTAAACTAAATTGTGTCTATATGCTGCCACTCATGATTTTTATATGGTACATTCACATTTACAGGACTTTAAATAAGGATGACCAAATCATCACTCTTGAAAAAGACAGTCTGAGAAAGCATGTTGTTCTGTAGTATTTTTCAAACCCTGTTAACTAACACAGCATAGTAGCAGAGCAGACAGAAGGCAGGCCAGGAAGCTGACACAGTGAGCAGACTGCCCTATCTATATAGGAAGGAAGCTTGAGAAAGAGAGAACATAGCTCTGGGAGAAGTGAGTGTCTACAGCAAAGAATGCAACACTGACGTCACACCGTGAAGAGGAAGGAACAGTCTCAGGAGGAGCAATGATTTACTAGTAAGATGCAAAACCTTAAATACTTAAGGGGAAGTTGATCGAACGTATTTTAGATCCAGGCACAAGAGACAGATCAGTTTAAACTGTGAGGATGTATCGTTGCCTGGTTTCCAGTAAAAATATACGATTAATGGAGAAAAACTAAACCAAACTTTCAAATCAGAAATGATACTGAAACACACATAACAATAAGTGGTTAGTAACAAGAACAAAAAAAAAATCCTGTAAGTCAGTAAGAAAAAGAGAATGTCAACAGGACGCGGCACTAGACAATCATTAAAGAGACATGGGATGTAGGACAGCTGTAAGAAAACACGCATCTTCATTAGCAACCAGAAACTAAAACTAGTATTGGGTCTCATTTATTACCTCCACGAAGTCTTCAGATAAAGACCAATAAAGACCAGGCAATGACCAGCATGGAGTATCACTCAGGAGCCCCAGCCATTGCTGATTGGTGTCAAGCTTTTTGCAAAGCAATGTTGTCACATAACCCTTGGACAATTTGAAGACACTCACTAAGACTCAGATCATTCCCCTTTAGACATAGAGTCTAGGGTGTGCACATGAAGGAGAATGCTTAAAACAACAGTTTTTACTTTAACCAGAGCAGAGGTAGCCTGTGTCCACTCACGGGTGAGTTTATGAATTGTAGCAAAGCACAAATGCGTGAGAATGGGGAACCGGGCCGGGTGCTGTCTGCAGGCTCCACTGGGGATGAGCCTTATAAAGACAGCTCTTCCTGTATTTCTATGTACATTCTATGTAATGTTTCCACCTACTTAAATTTGAAAACAAGCACATTTACATATATGGTTTTGAGACGCACATATTATTAATAAAGAAAAGCACTGGGCAAAAATCCAGACTTGTTTATTTCTGAAGAAGGGAGGAAATAGATGGTCAGGAAAAGAATAGTTTGCTCAAATTTTTCTTTTGTATGCAGACATGGGTATGTATACATAATTATTTAATCTTTTATGTAATGAATATTTTGCATATGCCATAAATATTCACTTTTTTAAAAGAAAAATGTGTATACCATGATTATAAGTCAGTGGTATGATATAACGGTTTTTTTTAATAGACTTAAAATATGACTATTGATAGTCATTGGGGAGTGGCACCATCACTAGAATACTTGCCTTACAAACACGAGGACCTGAGAGACCAATTCTCAGAACCCTTGTAAACACCAAGGTGTGATGATACTCAACTTGAATCAGCACTGGGAAGGTCAAGGCAGGAGCGCCTTGGGGTTCATTGCCTAGACAGTCTATAGGTCAATTCCAGGTTTGGAGAACTCCAGGCCAAGGAGATGCCCTGTCTCAAAGGAAGTGGATGGTGTCTGAGGACAGACACCTGAGGTTTTCCTCTGGCCTCCCGACGCACGTACACACGTGTGCACCTGCGTCTGCACACAAGTGAGCACACACATGAATTACTTTGTCCGAACAGAAGACCGTTCCCGTCACTGAAGTGTCACTTGTCTTTTGCTGTCTGCTCACCTCACTCACAGGACCAGCCTTGGGACACTCTGTCAGGAAGTGTCAGTGGTTGACATGAGGCGTGGAGACAACTCGCTATTGATCCAAACACTGCCTTAGGTTAAAAGGACAGGCTGTATATATGCTTCCACTTGCAGGGTAGAAGTGGCAAATTCAAATTCCCAAAGGGAACAGACCAGCGGCATCGCCTAGAGGGGAGAGGGAGAGACAAGATTGGACCAATCTAGCCAGCATTCTTCTCTGCAAGGGCTGGAGCTTTTCATCTCAAGCCAGGCGGCTCCCACTTGAGTCAAGCGTTATGGAATTAATTTTTTCTGGGAAACATGAAAACTTGGATTTTATGTAAACACCTCTATCAAATTTTAAATATTGGCAATTGCCGTACATCAAACTGCAGATTGGCTTACCCAGGGTGGCAAGCCACCCTCACGCTGTTGGTTTGCTCTCTTGCTATATGACTCAGTGTGGCCTCTACTGTTCAGTGGTGGTCATATGATAAGTCTTTGAAGACACAAGGAGAGATGTCCTTACCTTATCTGATGAAATGTTAATGTATGACTTCAAATTCTTTCCGATTCTTTGTATTGAGAAGTAAGGTTTAAATCCTTTCTTGTCCCAGGTAACCCAGGTAACAGGACTGTAAATGTCACTGTGCTGCCTTCGGGCAATGGAAGTTTGTCTTTCAGATCACTTGCTTTGTAGGAAGTCTGCCATGCCGTGTCAGTAGCACACTGACTTCCCTGAGCCTGCCATTCTGGAAAGAGTAGAGGTAGATGCCGACTGCCTGTGTCCAAGCTCAGTCTGTTGGCTGCTCCTGCAAGGAGTCAGGATCACAAATAAGCCCAATGTTGACCTTCTAAATCAGCTTGAGCTCTTTTTTTCCCCATAAGTCCCTCGCCCTTACCCTCTCCCCTTCTCCTCAGAGAGGGGAAGTCCCCCTTGGGGACTACTCCACCCTGGAACATCTCGTCCTACTAGAATTAAGCAACTCTTCTCTCACTGAGGCCCAACCAGGCAGTGCAGGTAGGGAAGGTAGTCCAATGGCAGGCAACAGAGACAGACCTGCCTCAATTGTTAAGGGACCCACATGAAGGGACCCACATGAAGGGACCATGCTAAGCTTGGTCTTAGCACATCTACTATGAATGTGTGGTAGGCCTAGATCCAGACCCTACATACTTTTTGGTTGGTGGTTCAGTCTCTCTGAGCTCCCCTGGGCCTAGGTTAGTTGACTTTGTCAGTTTTCTTGTGGTGCCCTTGACCCCTCTAGCTTGCTCGATCCTATTCCCCATTCTTCCATAAGATACCCTGAGCTCCCCCTGATGTTTGGCTGTGGGTCTCTGCATCCGTTTCTATCCACTGCTGGATGAAGCACTCAGGAGACAGCTATGCTAGGTTCCTGTCTATAGGCATAGCAGAGTATTGTTTTTTAGTGTCAGGGTTTGGCTCTCTCTTGGGATGCGTCTGAAGCTGGCCAGTCATTGGCTGGCTGTTCTTCCAGTCTCTGCTCCATTTTCATCACCATGTATTTTGTAGGCAGACAAATTTGGGGTTGAAGGTTTTGTGAGTGGATTGATGTGCCCTCCTTTCACTGGAAGTCTCCCTTGGCTATAGGAGGGGGGCCACTTCGGTCTCTACATCCCCTGCTGGTAGGATTCTCAGCTAGGGTTACACCAATAGACTCCCTGTAGCCTCCCCCATCCCAGGTCTCCAAATAGTCTCAGAGATGCCCCCCTGACCAATTTCCATTCTTACTCCCAGCCCTCTCCCACCCCTCCCCCACACCTGATCTCTAACCCCATACCTCTCCTTACCCACCTCACCCCACCACCACCCAGTTCCGTCTCTCCATCCACCTCTGATGACTATTCTGTTTCCCCTTCTAAATGAGATTCACACATCCTCCCTCAGGCCCTCCTTATTACCCAGTTTCTTTGGGTCAGTGGATTAAAGCATGGTTATCCTGCACTTTATGGCTAGTGACCAATTACAAGTGAGTACACACCATATGTGTTTTTCTGGGTCTGTTACCTCACTCAGGATGATATTCTCAAGTTCTATTCATTTGCCTGCAAAACTCATGATGTCTTTGTTTTCAATAGTTGAATAGTATTCCACAGTGTAGATGTACCACATTTTCTTTATCCATTCTTCATCCGAGGGACATCTAGGTTGTTTCCAGTTTCTGGCTATTATGAAAAAAAGCTGCTATGAACATAGTTGAGCAGGTGTCCCTGTGGTATAGAGGGGCACATTTTGGGTATATGCCGGGGAGTGGTATGGTGGAGTCTTAAGGTAGAACTATTCCCAGATTTCTGAGAAACCACCAAATTGACTTTCAAAGAGAGCATACAAGTTTGCATCCCCAACAGCAATGGAGGAATGCCCCCTTTGCTCCACATCCTTGCCTGCATGTGCTGCCACTTGCAATCTTAATCTTGGTCATTCTGACCAATGTAAAACGGAATCTCAGAGTCATTTGGATTGGCATTTCCCTGTGCAGGGTTATTTCTGGGTCTTTCATTCTATTCCATTAATTAACCTATTTTTATGCCAATACCATGCAGTTTTTATTACTAATGCTCTGTAGTATAGCTTGAAATCAGGGATAGCGATTACTCCTGAAGATTGTTTTAGCTATGCTGTTGTTGTTGTTGTCGTTGTTGTTGTTTTTTCCTTTGGTTTTGGTTTTCCATATGAAGGTCAGAATTGCTCTTTAAAGGTCTATTAAAAAATTGTGTTGAAATTTTTATGGGGATTGCATTGAGTCTGTGGATTACTTTTAGTAAAATGGACATTTTCATTATGTTAATCCTACCTATCCATGAGCAAGGGAGGTCTTTCCATCTTCTGATATCTTTCTCCATTTCTTTCTTCAGAGACTTGAAGTTCTTGTTATACAGGCCTTCCACTTGTTTGATTAGAGTTACACCAAGATATTTTATATGATTTTTGGCTATTGTAAAAGGTGTTGCTTCCCTAATTTTTTTATATCATTTGTGTAAAGAAGGGCTACTGATTTTTTTGAGTTGATTTTTTTTTTAATCCAGCCACTTTGCTGAAGGTATTTTTATCAGCTGTAGGAGTTCCCTGATGGAATTATGTATACTATCATATCATCTGCAAATAATGATACTTTGACTTCTTCCTTTCCAAATTGTATCCCCTTGATTGCTTTTAGTTTTCTTAATGCTTTAGCTAGAACTTCAAGTATTGTGTTGAATAGACAGGGAGAGAATGGGTAGTAGCTTTGTCTTGTTCCTGATTATTGCGGAACTGCTTGAAGTTTCCCTCAACTTAATTTAATGTTGGCTATTGGCTTGGGGTATATTGCTTTTATTATGTTTAGGTATGCACCTTGTATCCCTGATCTCTCCAAGACTTTGAACATGAAGGGGATTGGATTTTGTCAGAGGCTTTTTCAGCATCTAGTGAGGTGATCATGTGATTTTTTTTCCTTTTAGTTTGTTATACAGTAGATTGCATTGATGGGTTTTCATATGCTGAACCATCTCTGCGTCCCTGGGATAATGCCTATTGATCATGGTGGATAACATTTTTGATGTGTTTCTTGGATTTGGTTTGTGAGTATTTTATTAAGTATTTTTGCATAAATGTTTAGAAGATAAATTGGTCTGAAGCACTTTTTCTTTATTGAGTCTTTGTGTAGTTTAGGTATCAGTGACTGTGGTCTCATAGAATGAGTCCAGCAATATTTCTTCTGTTTCTCTTTTGAGGAATATTGGTATTAGCTCTCCTTTGAAAAATCTGGTAGAATTCTGTGCTAAAACCTATCTGGACCTGAGCTTTTTATGAACAGGAGGCTTTTAATAGTTGCTTCTATTTCCTTAAGGGTTTCAGGAGTCTTTACATAGTTTACCTGATGTTGACTTACTTTGATAAGTGGTATTTATCTAGAAAATCATCCATTTCCTTTAGACTCTCCAATTTTGTGGAGTATAGGCTTTTGAAGTAGGATCTAATGATTCTTTGAATTTCCTCAGTGTCTATTGTTATGTCTCCCTTTTCATTTATGATTTTGTCTATTTGGATACTGTCTCTCTGCCCTTTTAGTTAGTTTGGCTAAAAGTTTGTCTATCTTGCTGATTTTCTTGTCTATCTTGCTGATTTTCTTAAAAAAAAAAAAAAAGCTCTTGATTTCTTTGATTCTTTGTATTCTTGTTGTTTCTAAGTCAATGACTGCTGCCCTGAGTTTGATTACTTCCTGTCATCTAGTCCTGTTGGTTGTGTTTGTTTCTTCTATTTTTTCTTCATCTTTTTAAATTAATTTTTGTTGAAAGTCCACTTTTTTAGATATTAGAATGGCTACTCAAGGTTGCTTCTTGGGTCAGCTTGCTTGGCAAACTTTTTTCTAGTCCTTTACTCTGAGATAATGTCTGTCTTTGTTGCTGAAGTATGCTTCTTGTGTGCAGCAGAAAGATATGTCCTGTTTTTGTATTCATTCTGTTATCTTGAGTATTGGGGAATTGAATCCATTGATGTTGAGTGATATTGGTGTCCAGTGATTGTTAATTCCTGTTAACAATTTATGGTGTGTGTGTGTGTGTGTGTGTGTGTGTGTGTGTGTGTGTGTGTTTCCCTTATTTTTATTGATATGGAATTATTTATTTACTGTGTTTTCTTGGATGTAGTTAACCTCCTTAGTTTGGAGTGTTCCTGTAAGTATATTCTGTAGGAACGGATTTATGGACAGATATTGTTTAAATTGGTTTTTGTCTTATAATATCTTGTTTCCTTCATTCATGGTGATTGAGAGTTTTGCTGAGTATAGTGGTCTAGATTGGCATCTGTGGTGTCTTAGAGTCTGTAAAACATCTGTCTCGGCCCTTCTAGCTTTTGGAGTCACTATTGAGAAGTCAGGTGTAATTCTGATTGGTCTGCCTTTGTATGTTACTTGGCTCTTTTCCCTTGCAGCTTTTAATATTCTTTCTTTGTTCTGTAGATTTTTTGATTATTATCTGGTGGGAGGGTTTTCTCTTCCTGTCTATTCTAATTGTTCTATATGCTTCTTGTATGTTTATAGGCATCTTTTTCTTTAAGTTGGGGAAATTTTCTTCTATGATCATGTTGAAAATATTTTCTGCTCCTTGGAGCTGGGACCGCTTACCTTCCTCTATTCCTATTATTCTTGGGTTAAGTCTTTCCATAGTATCCCGGATTTCCTGGATGTTTTGTGTCAGGAACTTTTTAGATTTAACATTTTCTTTAAGCAATGCATCAGTTTTTCTATTGGGTCTTCCACCCGAGATTATTTCTTGCATGGCTTGTATTCTGTTGGTGATGCTTGCATATATTTTTCCTGTCTCTTTCCTTGGTCCTCCATTTCCAGGATTCCCTCAGACTATGGGTGTTTATTTCTTCTACTTCCGTTTTCAGGTCTTAAACAGTTTTATTCATTTCCTTCACCTGTTTAATTGTATTTTCCTATATTTCTTTAATGGATTTATTAGTTTCCTCTTTAATTTGATTGTAAATTTCTGTATTTCTTTGAGATGTTCCATTCATTTCCTCTATCATCTTTATAAGGTTGGATTTATGGTTATTTTCTTGTGCTGTGACTGTGTTAGGATATCCAGGGCTTGCTGTAGTGGAATAGCTTTGCTCTGAAGATGCCATGTTTCCCTGGATCTTGTTGTTCCTGTTCTTATGCTGGCCTCTAGCCATCTCGTTGTCTCTGGATTTTCCTGATGTAATAGGTATTGGGGAAGGCAGGACTAATCTGGATGTTCCCTGTACGGAAGGCCTCCAATGGGCAGCCTTGGATGGGATGTTCCTGATGTAGCAGGCTTGATTGTACCTTGCTTGGCAGTCCTGATGAAGGCCAGCAGAGTAGTGGGCAGGCAACAGAACTGGTGAGGGAACAGACTGCAGCTAGCTCAGGGCAGCTGGGTGTGCCCCAGAGTAAGAGCAGGGAATGGTGGGGGATCTAACCTGGTTGTTCCTTGCTCAGCAGGCCTGATGGAAACCAGACCCAGTTTGAGCTCTTTAATGCATATTTACCATGTATAGCAATAGAACCCTGCTATACATGGCATGTTGTACCATGCATACATGCAACATGCATACTGTACCCTGCATGCTGCACCTTGCATACATATGTGACTTATGTATGCATATGTGAGAAATGATTGAATATCTGTATTAGGTTGTGGGGCACTAGGCTAATTCACTATGCTTGAACAGATAATTAAACTCTGTAATTTTTTATTTAGTGCCTAATTTATCTAACCACTATCACTATCACTATCACTATGAAATCTCTATCACTAATGAAATTTATTATGATTTGCTTTGAAGATGGAAACAGATGAGGCTTTCTTATCAATTCCACATGTGTTATCTCCAGGAGAAAAAGGACTGAATAGAATCTGTGAGAGCAGAGCCATCACCCAAGGGCATGACGTCTAAGGAGGAGTTGGGAAATCAAAGCCTAGATGTTATAGGGATCTGTCCTATGGAAATTTTGAGATGAGCAACAAATTTTAAGAATCTGGGGTTACTTATTTAGCTAATTTAAGCTTTCTGTTCTATAGACTCATTCTGGAGTTGAAGATTATACTCAAATACAAGTGTCTTCCATTAAGGGGAATCTAAACTTTTGCACAAAAACATCTAAGGCCATTGTATAGCCCAGCTGTCATCTAACCAGAACACGGTGCATACTGTTAGGCATTATGGTTCAGGATACATGTGGACGCCCTTGAAAGAGATAGCTGCTTTATTCAAATAGAAAACGCTGTGTTAAGAAGCATGAGACATTCAGGTGTGGAAGTGATTCCCTGTGAAGAAGAGTGGTAACCCAAGTAAGTTCTTGTTCACACAGACATTGGTGGATCTCTGCGAGGAAAGCAATAGTTGCCATTTTAAGATGTCTGCATGGAGGGAAGTAGAGAGTGAGGTTAAGACGTGGCCTTGTGGCATCAGCCTTTGCTAAGATTGAGTCACAGCTCTAGCTTCTCAGTTCCTGTGCAGAGGAGCAGGATGGGTAATATCCATGAGAGAACCGACATCTGGACTGTGGAGGGACAAAAGCAGACCAAAGGTAGGAAGGGACTCTCCACAGGTCATGGAAGGCACCACACACATTATCCACATTCATCCTTATGATGGAGAATGGGCGCTCTAACGCTCCCATAGCAAGTTCCACACACTTGTTCCTGTGCTCATTTCTGCTGACCTCCATCTCTACCTACACACTCTCTTTCATGTGTTCATTGAATGAGCAGTGCCGTTGTCCTAAGAGCCTGGTAGCCTAGTTTAGTGATCGCGTAATAATTTTGTTGCTGTGAGGTAAATGTCAGAGAGGGGTAGTGCGGAGGTAAGAGTCACAAAGGAGAAGAGTCTGTCCCAGTGTGGGGTCTAGGTCAGGAGCAGATGGAAGGGACCATGACTGAAGAGGGTTTTGAAGGGCACTAGTTGGAGCTGGTGGAGGTCCGGGGTTGTTAAGAGCATTGCTGGTGGAGGACAGAGAATTAGCTGAGCTACTGAGGTGTGAAAAGTGCAGTGTGGGAGACAGATGCAGACTGTCTCCAGGGACTGCAGAGTCCAAGGTGGTTTGAAAAGGGAGGGGCAGGTAATGAGGCTGGTTGGTTTGGGGTGACCTGAAAGGGTAGTAGATAGAACAGTAACAGAGAACAATATCTTAGATGGGACGTTCTGAAGATGTCACGGCAGTGCGTGTGCTCAAAGGAGGTAAGGCTAAAGGAGGCAGAAGCCAGGAAGGTATTTCCATTGTCCCACTGCAAGAGATTAAGTAAGAACAGTTAATATGGTTGGAAAGTGGACAATATAAGACTAATAGTCAGAAGAAGTTAGACCCTGGTGCGGGACAGCCCCATTTCCCTGGAGAAGGGAAGCCGTCATGTGAAGCTCAGGCTTCTGACTTGAGAAGCTGTGGGTGGTGAGGCCAGGCGGTTGATTGAACTTGGGAATGCAGAAGAAGGGGCAGTGTGGAAGGGGCTTGCTGGGGCAGTTGTGGGGTGGCAGTAAATTCACTGCTGGAAGCCTAAAAACTGAAAACAAAACAAAAGTGCCATTTAAATGTTCTTAACCCTCTCACCTTCATCCTCTGAGAAAATGGCTAGGAAGGCATGAGTCACATGTTGCGGTCATAGAACTTTCTGAGAGTAGTGAAGATTAAACCCAGCCAGGGCGCCAGGTATGCTGTGCAAGATCTCGGCTATTGAGCAGCGTTCCCCGCTCAAACTGTGGTTTTAAAGGCAGAGTATTAGATATATCTTTTAGGAACCTACCTGTCTCTAAATGTCACGACATTAAAATTCTCTAGGAGCTGAGGGGGACAGCTCGGCGAAGTACCATCTAGGCAAGCATTCAGACCCAATTCAGACCTCTATTGCCCACCTAATAGCTACCACCGTTCTGCTAGTATTAGTGACAGAGAGACAGGCAGACTCACTGGTGAGCCCTGTGGGCAGAGGGAGCCATTGTCCCCCTCCCCCCATGCCACATACACACACGAGTTAGGTATAAACATTAGGCTCTCTTTGTTCTGTCTGGCAGAGGATTGAAACACTGTTCAAGGACAATAAACACACCATCTTCCTTTCCTAAATGTAGCAGAATTATTTCTAAACACCCAATCCATAAAATTCAGATATTAAAGATAACAAGTAGTGAACCTATGAAGAGATGTATCAGTGTTGAATGGAATGTGGTTGTTGTTAGAATCAAAATGGAGTTGCTGGTGTCAGTCCTAAGTGAAAAAGAGAAGAAAGACCAGATCAGGTGTGAGGATTGAATGGCAGTTATTATGGTAGAGTACTCTGCAAGAATTGCAAGTTTGCACAGAGGCCACCACAAATGCAAGTGAAGAATGCCTCTGTCGGGACATCTACCCACCAGCTATCTGCTTAACCTCACACTGGTACCATTCCTACTATTAACCAGAATAGCCAAGGTTACTGTTGCAAAACCTGGTGAAACGTTACTATTTGTTACCTCTAAAATCTCCCCCTTGCCTCATTCTCTCCAAGGAGAATCACTAGTTTGCCATTGTATACATATTCATATTCCACCATGCCGCTATTCCTGAGAAATAGGTATTATTTACTTCCTCTCTAATTGTTTTATTTGGGCAAACAACATACAGTTCCATAAATGTTCCTATTATCTTTTCCTGTGTCTCTATGTAATCCTATCAATGCTTTAAAAAAAAATCTAAACATTTGTATTACTAAAGGGCACCATGCATGCAATTGGAGAAAGCCAATCAATGGTTTTACTCAGCTGGAGAAACTGCAGTTGACAACACTCATCTGCTGAGCAAGGCATGGCCCCTGGAGAAATGGTGGCACTGTTGTTTTGGGATAGCCAATCAGGTTGTGATTGGATCTGAGGCCTATCCCACAGGAGGGAATACACGTTTAGCACCGTACACCTTAATCAAAGTATATTGACTAGGGAGGTCACAGGCTGGGGTAGGGGTCAGGGAATGTACTAGACATTTGGCTAAATAGGCATGTGGACAAACTGCATTATAAGAATGTGTGCACACATGTGCATGCGTGTGTACTAGTGCTGCTCTCAGCCTTGAGAAGGTCACTTTACAGTGAGTGATGATGACTCATGGGAGGACTCATAACTTGCAAAAGTGACAAGAATAAGTGAGTGCTGCCTGCCCACAAACAGGACATCTGTGGCATCCCTTCCAAAGCCCAGGAAACATCTTGGGGATAGAGACGGGAGAGGGAGAGGGGAGAAGAGAGGGAGAGAGGCTAGAAAGATTCTAAGAGCTGGAGAATGGGTAGACATACTATGAAACACTGTCTTCTAGATATGACCTAGTCATCCATGAACACACAGCAGCTATGAATGTCTGCATGAAATCTGTGTGAGAACAGAAAAGTAGGAAGGGGGCTAGTTTGGAAGAAGACAGAAGGAACGAGGTTAGCAGGAGAGGGAGGGAATGAGAAAGGATAATGGGAGGTAAAGGGGATCCTAGGGCTTGTATACACATATGAAACGGACAAAATACATTTATATACTAAACTCTAACTATAGCATGCAAAGTAGGAAGGCGAGCACTCCTCTGCTGCAGCAGTTCTCAGCCTTCCTAACGCCGTGACCCTCTAAGAAGTCCCTCATGTTTTGGTGACCGCCAGACTTGGCATTATTTTCGCTGCTACTAACTTTAATTTTTTTTCTTTTTTTTTTTTTTTTTTCGGAGCTGGGGACCGAACCCAGGGCCTTGCGCTCGCTAGGCAAGCGCTCTACCGCTGAGCTAAATCCCCAACCCCCTAACTTTAATTTTACTACTGTTATGAATCATGATATAAATAGCTGATATGCAGGATATCTGATATGCTACCCCTGTGAAAGGGTCATTTGACCGCTAAAGAGATCGAGACCCTCAGGGCTGAGACACACTGCTTTCCGGGACATGCGCAGTTGGCAGTGGAGGCGAGCACACCTGAAATCTAGGGAAAGCAACCGAATGGATAATTCTAGGCGCTGATCACTGAAGGTAACAGCAAGCCTTCAGCACGGAGCTGAACTCGATATGAGGATAAGAGCGTCATCCGAAAATGATGGTGACTAGTATCCCATATCTTCTGTCTGGTAAGACAGTGGACGCTTACTGCTTCACACAGATTTCCACAAAAGCCCGGAAGTACCCCAACCGCGGCACTGTTAATTACTCCCACACGACTCTACACCATTCATTTGCTTGAGTGATTAGCAGACTGAAGACAAGCTATATGATGACTAATTAAATTGGACTTTTAATTAAACAAGTAATCTTTTATTTAAATATGTCTCAAATATTAGGTCATACATTTTTATTTGCTACATTTGTCTTGCTTCTTACAACTAAGGAATGAAATGAAAACAAAAAGCAAAACACAACGAAAACTTAACATACCGGCAACAGAGCTGATCCAGGATAACTTGGTGCTGAGAGTGGCGTGGTGTGAAATAACATTTGCTGAAACAGTAATAATGGTGTTTTTCAAAGGCAACTGTTTTTTCTCAGGCCCTTGAAATTTGATTTGAAGATCATATATATATATATATATATATATATATATATATATATATATATATATATATATATATAGGACCCACGATGACCAGATACACACACATGTACACACACATACCTGTGCACATGCACATAACATTCGCACATATGGGGAGAGAGATGGCCTAGATGGACTCTGTCAGTCAAACCTATAACTGTAGTGTTACGATGATGGACTGCAAGCTTGAACATCCATTACTTAATTCATCTACTCAAAAATATTTATTGAAGTAGAGAATACTTGCACAGCGTACCAGAGAAAAAGCATGAGAGAGAAATGAATTAAGGTAGTTACAGAAGAATATCATTAAAAGCTCAGTTCCTTCAACACAAGGAGATAAAGGCAGAGAGAGGGTACCATTCTCCATTTTTATCTGATGTAGTTTTCCTCATATTTATTTGTCTTTCCAAATTTCTTTTGCTTCATCCTATTTATCATGGTAATCTGGACTCCCATTCCAGTACTCAGCTACTCCCAATAAAGATCATAACTGAAACTCTCTTCCTTCCTCCCCTCCCCCTCTCTCCCTTTGTTACCTATACAGGATTGCATGCAACTTCATAATTTCTTTCTCAGAGTCTTTACTTAAGTTAAAAAGCATCATTTGGATTTGAAAGCAGGAGAGGCAAATTCCATGCCTCCTTACTGTCCTCCCTGCATGTAATGGTTTATCTTGGTTACCAATGTGATTGGACTCAGAATCTCCCAGGACACTGGGAAAGCATCCCTCTAAGTGTGTCTGCGACAGTGCCTTAAGAGGTGCTCAGCTGAGGGGTACTCTGACATAATGGCTGGTTTAATACTTCGATGGGTTTGGAATCTCAACTGACTTTAAGGAAGCTGACAGAATGTGGAAAGGTGGTAGGAGTAGCTTCCTGGAGGCTACACCTTGTCTTAGCTCCTTCCTATTCCTCACGGCTCTGCTTCCTGTCTAACTATGACAGTAGCTACTTGGTCACACTGTTCTCACCACGACGGGTTGAAACCTGAACTCAACCACTAGCAAAACATTCTTTCTTACCATAAGTTTTTCTTGTCAGGTGTTTGGCCATATCATCAGACTGACTTAACCCAAGCCTAAAACCAACCCATCGCTTGAGAGTGCCTCTGTGACTGCTTCTGGTAAATGGAAGGGACTCCAAGATGCCAATGTGTAAAACACATTATACAAGAAGCAGACTCCACACAGTCTGACGAGACACATTTCTAGAGAAAAACACTAACAACAACACAAGCTCTTTCTGCAGAATGATATGAGAGATAGCCAGGGCTTCAGCATGCTAGCTTAGTTTATGTTTTTGGTTTTACTTTATTTTATTTTTTGCTATATTAAAATCTGCTTGGTGAAGATTCTTCAGAGTGGATGGTGAATGAGCTAGGGCCATCTTCCTAGTCACTTTTGAACCTAGTCTGAGCATGAGTCTTCAGTTCGTGTTGTTCGTGTTGGGACAGGGCAGGTTGGAGACCAGCACTAGGTCTGACAGAACTTAACATGTATTCTCCTGATCTCCTCTTTAAGTGTCTTCCATGTAGGAAATTGATGTTATATTTGCCAAAGGAAAAAAATGAAACCAAAATTGCTTTTAAATAATTTTATATTCTTAAATGCTCCTTCTGAAACACAAGTATTTGGAAGAAGGTTGAACATTAGTGTCTAGGGTAGAAAGGCATCAGGAAGCTTCCTCTCTCTCCTTCCTCTTCTATCCCCTCCATAAATGGAGTCATTCCAATGCAGACAGTGGCCCAGTGTGAAACCAGGGGGTTTTATTGAAGGGGAATCTTCATCACCTGTGTGCTGGGAGGGTAGAAATATGCTCTCAGGTGTTTGCTGTCCTGAACTTGGGGATGAGCCCTGATGATGAGCTTTCTACCTTATCTCAGCCATCCAGCAACTGCTGCTCAGTGTATGAGGAACAACCTCTTGCCTGCTTGCAGAGTAGAAAATAATTTAGGAAAATGCTCAAATCAGAGGGGAAAGTGAGCTCTCTGGATCTGCTTCACTGATGGTGAAATTCTACAGAGGCTCATGATGTCCATGACTTTACACTTACCTTCCCGCTATATTCTTACCAGTGGCTAACCAGTGGGCTGAGGAACATTTGGCTTTCTGCATGTATAGTTCTCACACAGGCAGGTTACCTTTGCTTATTCATAAGGGCTTCCTAAGGGATCAGAACAGATAGAGTGGGTATAGACACATTAAAAAGGAAATTATTAGACTGGCTTTTAGAGTGTGTTCTGAATGGCCCAGGGATGACTGCCTCACAAAGAAAGGCAAAGGCTTTAAGAATTGTCTGTGTTTGGTCCATGAGAAAGGCTATCTCGGCAGTTCAGATCTGGAAATGGAGTTGTGGAGGATTCTGAGAGAGCTGACAGTCTTCAGTCTTTATTGGAGCCCTGAAGGAGTTAGATTTAACAGCAGCTGCAGCAACAGGATAGACAGAACTTGTTAGTGAGGTTAAAGGAGAGCAGGCAAAAGGTGATGTGGGCTGCTACCAGAAGGTGTGGTCCATATTTAGGGTGGGCCTTCCTGCTTCCGATAATTTGATTAAGAAAATTTCTCACAGTATTGTCCAGAAGCTTGGGTTTAGTTGATTCCACACGTAGCTAAGTTGAGGACCAAGATTAATCATGACAAGCCAACTTCTTGTCAACTTGACACATAAGCACGTCTCCTTATTCAATGCTTAACTTTTAAATGAAAACAATAAGGCCATAATTACATCTTACACAATAAAACTAATCTAATACAAATGCAAGCATATTATATATTTTAGAGTAAGTGGCAAAGTCCTTTGAAGAATTTTTAGTCTTTTAAATATGATGATAACGGATTTACAACACTTAATCACCGATATTATCTCAATCAGTGCTGTGCGATAAATAACCAGATGAAATAAGAACATAACTATTTTATCTAATATATAAACATATGCACAGATACATTCTTCACAGAATAGGATAGAAACAAACATGTCTACTATCCATTCTGTACCTTCTCCATCCCTCCATCCCTCCTTCCCTTTCTTTCTTCCTCCCTTCCTCTCTCCCTTCATTCTTTCTCCCCTCTTTCTCTCTCTCTGTGTGTGTGTGTGTGTGTGTGTGTGTGTATGTTTGTGTATTTGTACATGTATGTGGGGGGGAGGGATGGGGGAGGGGAGAGAGAGAGCGCACATGTGCACACACATCAAGGCACATCTGTAGAAGATAGGATACTTTGCTGAAGTTGTTCTTTTCCTTCAACCATATGGGTTTTCTGGGTTGAGCTCAGATAATCAGTCTAGGCAGCAGGGCCAGGGAGCCTTCTCATGCTCTTTTCTGTTCATGGACATTTATTTTCAGCACGTAATTGGTGTTAGATTCTCACACGAACCAAAACTACAAGATGTGAGTGAGTCAGAAATTTGCTTTGAAGTCAGAGACATAATGGGCCTTAGGCAGTATGGAGTAATGCAGAAAATACTGGTTTAGGGGTCAGGCAATGATGAGCTTACTAATATTAACCATGGACAATTCAAGTGACCTAAAGATGCCCCTGGGAAGCTTGGAGAGGCAGATGACTTGTTTGGATATCAGGAAAGCTGGGGCTTCAGTGGATATGGATTACTTCATCTGGTTTTCCTGTCCCAAGAGCACATGGTGCAAGGACAACTGGCCTAACTGGGATGTTGAAGGTGATTGGCTTCTGCTCATGAGCAGGACTGTTCTGACTGCCTTTGGGTTTACAGTGTAGCTTGTCTTGAAAGTCCATTACTTAAAATAAACGTTTCAGTTTTCTTAGTGGATCTCAACAGCTACTTTGAGACTTTTTTGAGACATATTTGCTTATCGAAATGGGGGTGGGGTAGGGGTGGGAATTGCTGCTGTCAGGTAGGAGACAGGGATGCTGCTACTGAACAGAAATCTTGTGACTGTGGTCCCAGCTGTCAACAAAGTGAAGCCAATACCCACTCCTCTGCCTTTCTGCTATCAGGTCCAAGAGATCCGAAGGGGGCTCCCACTTCTCTTCCTCGATGGGATTTTCTCGTTAGCTTTGGGTTTGTAAATATGGTTTGGAGCATGGCTGTGCCTTTCACAATGTATTTCGACATTTCAGCTCGCATACTCTGTGTTTGGCTAAGGATGAAAAAGTGGTAGTCCTTGTTGTAAATAAAATCTCTTCTCTGGCTTGTAGTATTTCAAACTGTAGGTTTGGCTAAGAAAATTCCACCCTTGAGAAATGGATTTTTTTCTGTTCTACAGTAAAAATTAATCAGAAGTGCTTGATCCTGAAGATTTAAGGGCTGTGCCCCAGCAGTGATCACAAATTTAACAAGATAAATGCTGAGTGAACCCTGGGTCACTCATGTCAAGCCAACCACGTCTAAGGCATGGCTTACTTTCATTCACTGTCAGCACCTTCAACCAGATTTACGAACAAGCTTCCCTCATCCTGAACAAGCCCCCCTTTTCCTGAATTTTAGTCTCATGACATGGGAAATAAATGTATCAATTTGGGTGATACGAAACTCTTAATGTTCTAGAATTCGTGTCTCTGTCATTATTTCTTTAATACATGTTTAATCATTTAGAGTTAATTTCAGAACAACATATACAATTGTTCATGATAGAAGAGTTCTCAGAGATTCCTTGTTTGATCACTGCGTGAGAGTGGACTAAGACTGAACAAAGGTTATCAGCATTATAAAGTTAATTCTTTAATTGCATTGTCATCTTTCATGCTTATAAAATGAAAATAATAAGGACTCAGTAATCAAGAACAGCTAAGAGATTAATTGATGCCAATGTGTAAGGCTTCCTGAACTCTGTGAAAATGTCTATAAAGTTGACCATCACATTGACGAAAACCAAATGTTGTGAATACCTCTTTGACCTTCCACCCAGTGTTAACTGCCAAAGAAATCCCTTAGTAAGCGAAAGAACACAGAAACACACCCCTGAGGATCAGCAACAATGCGCCCCACACCCTAAAACTTTGAGAAAGTTTTTCTGCTAAAGAGGCTATTGGAAGAGGAAACTATGAATATGTAGGAAAATAAGAACCTATGATTTCTCTGTAGCTGGGACATATAAATGCAAAACCTCTAAGTAGACTTTAAAAGTGTGTGTCACTTCTCGTGCCCGCATGCTCCCATATAGCAGAGAGTGTGCAGCTTTCTGGATGGGCTTAAGAACAAGAGCTTCAAGTTAATAAGCAAAGAGAAGTTTGCATCCAATCTAAATCCACATACAAACATGCAAGTTCAATTTGCAAATTGGAATCAGAGTCAAATCCATTTTAGGCTTGCCTATCTCTAATTAGCAGTTAGTTAGCCCCTGTGCCAGCTAGGCACAGCCACAGCAACGGGTGCCATCGGCCCGATAAGCACTCATCTAGGGGAGAGCACAGTTCCTCTAACAAGAAACATCCATCCTCTCCCATGGCAGTTCAATTACTTTGGCAGATATAGGAAGAGTGGGGGATATTTTAGGTAGTGGAATATGAATTTGCAAGAAGGGATGTGCTTTTCCTTGAGAGGACGCTGTATAAAAGGAAATGAGTTTAGTCAACTGTAGCTTCTCAAAATTTATTATTGCAAAATGAAGCGGAGTCTCATTAGAGTAACTGCAAGTGAAGGAAGAATTGGGCTGTAAAGGAGGAAGACTGTGGCTCTTGAAGAGGTTGAAAACAAAGACATGAGACTTTTATGTTCAGTGTGGGACACATTTGGGGAGAGCCTTTATGTGCACATAGAAGTGGACCCCTTATGCTGTGTGGTCTTCTTGATGGGAACATATCACACCATATATGGGTTTGTAATACAGGTTACTTCTCTCGGTTGCTGGGGTCAGCAGGGTGGTTCTTCTGTTGGTTCTATCCTGGGTCATCCTTAACGCCAACATCTCCTGGCAGCTGGATGGGGCCTAGAAGATGGAGGATGGTCTCACTCGAGATTGGAACCTCCATATTGACTGTCAACGTGGCTCAGCCTGTGGTTGGGCTCATTCAGTTTTCTCTCCTGGGTCTCCTTACATTGTGAGGAAGAGTCCGAAAGAATGGAAAGGGGAGTCTCTGGGACCTCACAGGTCTCCTCCTCCGACACCATACAGTATCTGTGCAATCTTCTGGTCAAAGCAAGTCACAGGCCAGGCGCCATCTAGATGATAAAAAGGAGCATCTTCATTTCTCAGTGGAAGGAGTAGCAAGATCATCATGGAGGAGCGATGGACACAGAGGCTATTAAAGTGATCTACATGCTATAGTTGTCCAGGTTTGGGGGTTCACATAGCCTAGGCTAGCCTCAAACTCTCAATCCTTCTGTCTTGGTCTTCCCAGTACATACGTGTGCTATCACACTCATCCAATGATCTATATACCACTACCCCAATGTATAAAGCTGGCATGGCAGAGTTTGTGTGTGTGTGTGTGTGTGTGTGTGTGTGTGTGTGTGTGTGTGTTTCTCACAGTAGAGAATGTTAGCCACTGTCCCCATTGTTAGACTTTGCATGAGCAAGTAGAGGATCTTTGGAAATGTGTTTCCCCAATCTCCCTGCCAAATCCCAAACACGGATGAAGCACTTGGATCTTGTTGACATGCACAATTCTTTGGGACTCCCTTCTAGCTCTATCCTTAGCTGTCAAGAGTAAATGAAGTTCATGATATTTTGGGAGCTGGGACATGTATGACATTAGAATGCAGAAAGTAATCCTGCCTTTTTGAGCCTCCAGTGACATTTCTTCCTTTTTATTTCTTCATGCCATATAACCTTTGGAAGTATAACTATTTATAGGTCTCATTTTCCCACAGGATGTAGTTTAAAGGTCAAATAGCCCCTCTGATTGGCATTCAAACTGGACAGAACAGGCTAAAAAAAGGAAAGATGTGTAAGATGATCAAAAGAAAAGCCATGAGGATAAGCTATCCCTTCCTTGTTTATTTTTTCAAGTTTAGCTATTAGATAGTGCAGGTGGTCTTTATTGAGGCAGCATCAATAAAATGACAGAGAATGGGAGAATCACTTGAGAGAAGCTCCTTCTACCTGACAGTGAACATTTAAAAGGGAGACGCAGGCCCTGTGGAGATGGCTAAGTAAGCAAAGGGCTTGCCTTGCAAGCAAAAGGACTCGACTTCAATTCTCAGAAAAATATGCAACAAAATCCAAACATTGTATTATTTAATTATAATCCTAGTGCTGGAGAGTCAAAGACAGTCAGATACCTGGACATCACTGGCCAGCCAGTAATCTAACCTACAGTGGGTGAATCCTAGGACTGAAAGACCCTGGCTCAAAGAAGGTGGTGCCTGAAGAATAATACTCAAGGTTGTCCTCTGACCTCTGCATGCACGTATATACACACATGCACACACACATATACACACATGCATACACACACATATGCACACACACACACGCACACACACACACACACACACAGTATGTGTGTACATGCTTACGTGAAAAGTACAAGAGAGCTATGGATTTCATAGCCTTGGGCGTTTAAGCAGTGTTAGCATATTTATTACTGGATTGAGACACTCTCATCAGCTCACTCAAATCAGCTATGCCTGCAAAAGGAGACTCTAGACTGAAATCATATAGCAAAGCCCTTACATAACCATTTTGAATGTGAGAATGCTAAAGGTCCTGAGATCACAACCTGGTTGAAAAGAGAAAAACGTTGTGGCCAGTTAACAATGTCTGCCCTGAGCATAAGAATGGGGTAGTGTCAGCATTGTCCACATTCGTCATTCCTGGCACAGTATGAGCTTGTCTTAGGACCTGCTCCTCCACTCACAACAACTGTTACTGATCCTCATTTGTACTTTATCATCCACAGTTGCTTTCCTATTACCCTCTTGGAGGGATCTCTCTCTGTTTTCCCTTCCACTCCTTTGTGAGCCTTGTTGAAAAAATTCAGATGAAACGCACACAGTGCACTGTAGAAGGCAGGTGGGGCTTGTTTCAAGATAGAGACACACTCAAGGGGTGACAGTGAACAGTGGCCAAAGAGACGAGTGTGCCAACCTACGGCCTTTATAGGCAGATATTATATCATTTCCCAAGTCCCTGGAACAGACACTTTTGCCTGAAAGGTTTTTGCCTATTCAGGTGATTGACAGGCCAATTGGATTAAGCCTTAAGAGAGGGGACAATGATAGACCTTTGTGTTGTTGTTTTAATGAAAAAGCTTTAGCTAATGACTTTACAGACACTTTAGAAAGCCATCTCTCAACCCAGGGCCAGAGATGAGACTCGGATCCCATTCTTCTGATCAGCACCCAGAACACTGTGGTTTATAAGTGGCTGATGATGGATGTTAACGAGATGCTCACCCAATGACTGCCAAGCCTGCTCATATCTGACTAGCTCTCTAGCAACACTCCCCAACTCCCATGATGCCATGGCTTGTTTATATTCTTACTAGTTTGATGTTCCCAGAAGCTACCACTGTCCTGATACCACTGAGGGTTCCACCAGTTTTATTTTCTAATTGAACCTTCTTCCATAAGCTTTTAATAATTTCATTAGGTTGATATGCTTTGAGACAGCGCAATTAGCCCTAACTTTTTCCTGCCACAACTAAATTCTCCTGAGGAGCATCTATGCAAACTAGCTGGAGTGAGATCTTTTTTTTTTTTCCTTTTCTTTTTTTCGGAGCTGGGGACCGAACCCAGGGCCTTGTGCTTGCTAGGCAAGCACTCTACCACTGAGCTAAATCCCCAACCCCTGGAGTGAGATCTTATTCAACAACTGTGAGAAGAGAGATGCACACCATACTGCTAGCTACACTTACAACACTGAGTTGTGTACACGCAACAAGAGCCCCTGATGTGCCCTCCTAGGCATTGTCTTAGTTAGGGTTTTATTGCTGTGAGCAGACTCCATGATTAATGCAAGTTTTATAAAGGACAACATTTAATTGGAGCTGGCTTACAGGTTCAGAGGTTCAACCCATTATCATCAAGGCAGGATCATGGCAGCATCCAGGCAGGCATGGTGCAGGAGGAGCTGGGATTTCTACATCTTCACCGGAAGGAAGCCAGGAACAGACAGCATCCTCAGGCAGCTATGAGGAGGGTCTCCACAGTGACATATTTCCTCCAACAAGGCCACACCTTCTAATAGTGCCACTCCCTGGGCCAAGCATATGCAAACCATCGCAGGGATGCACAGGGGTGAGTGAAGATGATGATTGGTTGTGCATGAATGTGAATCTTTGTAATCCCAGAAATCTGAGCCTGGAGTGGGAGGATCCTGAGTTCAAGCCAGGTCAGAATGTATAACAAAAGCTTATCTTGCAACAAGGCCAAACCAAACCAAACCAAGAAAATCATAAAATGAGATAGGTAAACCCAGCTCTATAGACATCAAGAAGTTGTGGTTTAAGTGAGAACTAAAATGTTAGGCCTTTAATCTATTCTTTTTTGGTAGACAGTGGCGTCTCTACCCTGCAGTTTAATGACTGAAACAGCTGATGAGATAGAGGGCAAGGGGTTGTTCATAAACCTTGTCTCTGACAAGGGCTGAGCTCTAAAATATAAAGGAATACAGACAACTTGGTTAAGAGAACAAAATAACCTAATAACTCAATTTTAAAATAGACTAAGGGCATGAATAGAAATTTCTACAAACATATACAAATGGCCAGTAGGTATGTGAAAAGATGCCCAAGCATTATTAATCATCAAGGAAAATCAAATCAAAGTGTACCATGAGCTAGCACTCCATAACTGTCACGATGGTTACTTTATAGTGTGGGCAAGAGCAAAAAAAAACCAATAAAACAAAAAAAACCCCAAAAAAACCATAAGTCCTAATATGTCCTTATAGTCATGCAAAATGGTGCAGCCACTGTAAAAAGCAGTGTGAACTCAGGGACAGGTAAATGAAAACTATCCCATCTCATCATAGCCGGAATGACTATCATCAAGAAAACAAGCAGCAGCGTGGTGAGGACGTACTGGGCAGAAGTGGAATGCCCTAAGTGGGAATGCATTAGTTCAGCCAGTATTGCAAACAGTACAGAGAGTCTAAAACCCTAAAAGTATAACCACCGTAGGAGCCCGGCATACCACTTCTGAGTACATCCATGAAAGAGAAGGTATACGTCGGCATAGCAATAGGCACCCATGTACCCAACCTTATCACTGTACTGATTAGAACAGCTGAGCTACGGACTCAGCAGAGGAACCCAACAATAAATTAGCAGGTAATCATTTTAAGTATTTATACCCATAAGGTGTAGAATCTACATTTTAAAATATAGGAAAGTTGGAGCTAAAGAGCTGACTCAGCAATTAAGAGTATTTGCTGCTCTTGTACAGAACCCAGGCCTGTTTGCCGGCACCCACACGGTACCTCACCACCACCACCATCAGTGACTCCAATGCTAGGGGATCAACATCTTCTTCTGCTCTCCTTTTGCACCAGGCACACATATGTTTCACAAACGCACATGAAGGCAAGACATCCGTACACAGAAAATAAAAGGATTTAAAGATCTAAAAGTAAAAGAGCTATCTGGGGAGAGGAAATAAGCCCAACAAGGGGAAGAAAGTGGGAGAAGGAGATGTATTATGGCTTTCGAGAAGAATAGAACCAACTGAATGAAGAAGACATATTTAAAAGGAATTTATTAGCTTGGCTTGCAGGATGTTGCAAAACTCGGTAGATTCCCAGTCCACGAGGCTAACTAGGTGTCTCAGCAGCCCTAATCTGGTATTGAAAGCCTTGAGGATTCCTGGAGAGCTTCTAGTCTTCAGCTCACGCTTGAAACCTAAAGAGGTTAGGTTCTAACGTCAGAGAAGGGATGTAGCAGCAGCAGCAGAGTTGATGAACTAGCCAGCACGAGTGAAGGCAAGCAGGCAAAAGCAAGGCTTTCTTCTTCCATCGCTGTATATCTGGGTTGCTGCCCATATTTAGGGTGGCTCCTCCCACTTAAATGATCTCATCCAGAAAACCCCTTGCAGCAATGCCCCACATCTTATCTTATAGTCGATTCTAAATCTAGTCAGGCTGATGACCAAGATACCATCCCAGGAGGGGGATGGGAGTGTTGTGAAAATTATCAAAGTACATAATGTATACTAGGAAAATTTCCCAGTGAAAGCCTATTAATTATCTTGCACAAACATGAACTAATCCTGTTGGTTAATTTGTCACTCTTGTGAGTTCTAGAATCACCTGGGAGACCAGCCTCTGGGTGTGCCTGTGAGGGATTATGTTAGCAGTCTTGATTAGGCAAATAGTCCAAGTTACAGAATCAAAGTACATAATGGTATTTCATACAGACGGACAGGAATGGGAAGTGGTGAGTTACGGGTCAGCGGGCATAAACGACAGCCGAGAAAAGCAAATTAAGGTCTAAAGTCTTGCTTGTACCATTATACCCACAGTCCACAACAATATATGGTACGCTTGAACATTTATCAGGAGTTAATGTTCGGTTTCCTTTTTATATCAAAAAAGGGAAAGGAAAGGATGTCGGTCATTTCTGTATGGTGTCTGGGGCTGTGTATAGCATGGCTTCCAAATCACTAAACAACTTTACTTGAGGGAGAAGCAACTAGACTTAAGTGATTAGCTAGTATAAGCCTCCAGCCCACTTTCAAAGGGCAAGGTAAGAATTCTTTATAATTGTGCTGGGTATAGGGACATATCATACTGGCACCATGGGGCTGAGTGTACCCACAGGGTAGCTCCTTGGTAGATGTAATACCATGAAGCTTTCCTTAGGTGACCAGGAACTCTTTGCTTCTCCATCATGTGGAGTGGGCAATGGAATTCACATATATTTCCCAGTCTCCTGGGCCATGGGTTATTATAAAGGAAAGTAAGAACCTACACGTCTACTGAGAGCTATTTGCAGTGTGTGTTATTGCTTTCTTGTAAGCAGGTAATTATGGTGGGTTTTCAAATGCTTGAGTCTTATGAGTATTTGCTATTTTTGGATGGGAGGATATAGTTTTGGGAGTGATTGACAGCCAAACAAAGCTTTTGCCTTTATAATAACAGTACCACAGTGTTCTCGTTTTCAGTTCCAAAGCACAGGTCTTTGATGGGTGCATTTGTAAGTTATCATCCTGTTCTGAGGTAGGGAGTGTGGGGGAGATAGGAAATTGGGTAAACTAAGCAATGCTTACAGAATTAAGCTCATTAGACTTGAGTCCCTTTTCTCTGATCTTAGCATCTATTTAAGCCTTGTGCCTTTTACTCCAGCTAAGATTAATCTATCTGAATAATTTATGGTGAGACCTGAGAGGAAATACTGACCAAGATGGTCTAGACCAGTGGTTCTCAACAAAACTCCTTTGGAGTTGAATGAACTTTTGCATAGGCCACCTAAGATGTGGAAAACACAGAGATTTACTTTACAATTCATAACAGTAGCAAAATTACAGTTATGAGGTAGCAATGGAAATAATTTTCTGGCTTAGGGGTCACCACATGAGGTTGAAGCATTAGGAAAGTTGAGAATCACTGACCTAGACAAACATCCCAAGTTCATGCCTCACAGGCAGTGAGGACCAAGGAGGGAACTTCAAAAACTCAGACATTTTACCTGCTGTCAAAGTCTTAGGTGAGACCCCCCAGTCTCTACCAAGATTCTGTATAGTTTATTTTTCAAATCTAAATAACACAGAAATCATCTGGAAACTTCACTAGAAAACGCTGATCCTGAACCCATGAATTCGCTCTACCATCTACCTCTATGCCCCTAGTTCATGGGCCACACTTTAGAATGAGGCTAAAGAAATAAGAGCAAAAGCGGTTTGGTTATGTAAGTAGCCTCTTCTATTCACACAGTTCTCTACACCACACAAAACGTGGGTTTTGTACCCTTCCTCAGTGAGCAATTGCTCTTCAGGAAGGTTGTGAGGTAGCAAATCCTATACTTACCAAAATATTAGTGCCTGGTGTCTACTATGTGCATTTCAATGGGAGCCAATAGTCATATGGGAGATCTGTCATTTCCCTAAAAAAATCTGGTTCTTCTGCTAGACCAATCAAGGGTAGATGGATGGTTCCCGTCAAGGAGTAAATGCCCCATGTAACAAGGATGCTAGCCAAGCAGCCCTGCTTCTTGTTTATTTAAATTAATCAACCACACCCAGCCACCTGCTAAGAATGGCCAATGACTGGGTGGAGATGTTTGTATGTAAGGCGCCCTGTCTCTATCGGTATAACTTAAAAATAGTTTGTTTCATAAGTGTAAATTTTTTGTCCCTGCCAAAAAAGCTTTCAAATTTTGGGGGAGGCATGTGTTGTAGAAGAAAAGGAGGAGCTCTCCCCATATTTATGTGTAATACTGAAATAACCAGAATGTGAAAGAGAGAATTACAAAAATAAGTTGCTTATTTGCCTCCACACCAAGCGACTTTATTTGGCTTTTATTTATTTATTTTTTGTCAAGGGTTGATTTTGTTTTGCAACACTAATATCAAGTTTCAGTCTTTCCCATCTACCCTCAGCATACCCAGCAAAAATGACACAGCTTTTTAACTTTATTTTTAAATTAGTGTGTGTGTGTGTGAGAGAGAGACTGACATGTCAAGGTTAGAAGACAACTTGTGGGAGTTGGTTTTCTCCTTCCAGTGTGGTTCCTGAGGATTGAACTAAGGTCACTAGGTTTTGTGGCAAGCATCTTTACTTACTGAACCTTTATTCAATGTTTGAGAGTTTTATGCTTATATATAATAAATCTTAGTCATTTCTCCCCACCCATTACCCTCTCATATCCCTCTTCCATTTCTCAATGAAATTTTCCTCCCAATAAGTCTCCATTCCCGCTCCCAACCCTCTCTCTACCTCCTTCCCTCCTACCCTGTCTGTCTGCGTGTGTGTGTGTGTGTGTGTGTGTGTGCGTGCGCGCGTGCGTGCGTGCGTGTGCATGTGTATATTCCACCTAGTTCTAATTGGAGTTGCTCACATGAGCATGGGGGAACATTACTCACCATGGTATAGGCAACTTATCAGTGCCTACACTACCGAGAGAGTGGCGATCCCTGCCCTAGTAATGTTAAGTGTCAACAGTCCCTCAGGAATGGAGGGACCTCATGAGTACCTACCAATCCATCTTGCAGTATTGGTGGACCTAATCTTGTGCAGCTCTTGTGTGGGTAGCCACAACTGTAGTGAATTCATGGTAGTAACTGAAATGCTAAGTTTAGAAGGTGTCTTTTCCTAGGAAACCTTTCCACCCTTGGACAAATAAGTTATTTCCACCCCGCCTTTCATGTTGTTCTCTGTGTTGGAGGGAATGACATAGATGTCTGGTTTAGGACCAAGCACTGTACCATCCCTCATTCTCCCCCAAGTCATTGCATTGATCATTGCCTGATTAGGGAAGAATCTGGAGTGATGGCCCAGCAGTTAGGATCATTTGCTGTGCTCTCAGAGGACTCATTTGGTTTCCAGCATCCACACTGGGTGACTCACAGCCACCTGTAACTCCAGCACCAGGGAATCTGGCTTCTGAGGGCACCTGTGATCCCATATACATCATTCTTCCAAACACATGGATATAGAATTCAAGAAAATAAAATGTCTTAAAACCAAGAACCGAAGAAGCCTCTCTGATGAAGGCTACGGGCAGCACTAATCTATGAAATATGGTCCATGGTCTTTGCTGGTGTTCTCCTTTCAGAAACAGACAAAGAAAAATGGGGAACCATAATTCCAAACAAGAAATGTCTAGATATCTCAAGCCTTTGCTTCATTTGCTTGATTGCCACTGCTAATGTGTGTGAGATACATGAGCATCCCCTATCGCATGGTCTGCCCCTCAGTCTTTGTTTGGACTGACCTTAATCCTCGGCACCCCTGCTTCTTTGCTGAAGGTAGCATTTAAGACCAGCTTCTTCTGGTCCCTCTATCAGAATCCAGTTAATGATCTTTAAGCCACTGCCAACCTGCAGAAAATCCTGTCACTGGAGCTGTTTCCCTGGCAGAACTGTGTTCTCAGTGTTTCCATTTTCAGAGTATGAACTATCTAAAATATGTCCACACACTCTTTGCTATACCTCCCCAGAATACATGGAGCCAAAGTCTCCTCCCATCGAGCATGGTTTCAGCCTCAGCAACTCATTCCTGCCGCATAGATCAAGCTACAGATGACAGAATGCGTCTCTTGAGATGACCATAAAAGGCGTATTGGCCTCCTTGTTCCCCTGCCCTCTCAGATCGCTCATTCCAGGAGACACCAGCAGCCATGTTTTGAGGACACTTGGGAAGCGGCATTGAAGGTTCACATGATGATGGAGAAAGGTGAAACCCAGGCCTCTGGCCAACAGGTATGCAAGTGAGCCATCTTGGAGACAACTTCTCTCATCCTAGTAAGTCTTCAGAGAACTGTAACCTAGGCAGTGTGCAGACAGCAACTTCCTGGGAAACTTAAGCAAGATAACCCAGCTCTTAAATACCTGATGTAGAAACCGAGGGGTCCTTAATTAAGCTATTAAATTTAGAAGGTAATTAGTCATTAGACCACAGATAACAAATGCAGGTGTTGTGTAGCCCTTTGGGGCTTTTCCATGCCTGCCCTAGTTCCCAAATGGTGACACTGAGATGATATTTATTAATACAATCCATTGGCTTTAGCTAGGCATTGTTTCCCACTAGCTTGTAACTCAATCATCCTATGTATTCTAACCTAAGGTCTGCCACATGGTTGGTTACTTCTCAATTTCATGTGTCTCAATGGCAAATCTTCCTTCCCTCTGCTGACTCTATTCCAGAGTACCATCTCTCCCAGAAGTCCTTCCGATTCTCCCCAGCTTGGTTGTTGGTCATTCAGCTCTTTTGACAGGTGATTCTTTTAAACAGTGCATAAGAGATAATGCCTACAGTACTGTATCTGCCATTGTCACAGAAGCAACTATCGAGGGTTGATATTGCTACAGATTTTGAGAAACAGGGTGTATAAAATGCAAATATGTGATAGCTGCATGCCATTTCTGAATTGGTGTGTGTGTTCATGTGTGTGTGTGTGTGTGTGTGTGAGAGAGAGAGAGAGAGAGAGAGAGAGAGAGAGAGAGAGAGAGAGAGAGAGAGAGAGAGAGAGATATGGGGGAGAGAGGGGTAGGGAGGAAGGGGGAGAGAGAGAGAGAGAGATCGATTGATCCAGGGATAAACTCTGGTCATCAGGTCTATGTGCAAGCACCATTTCTCTGACCCTGCAAGTCTGTTCTAAACAAAGCCAGAGTGTCATGGAACTTGAATAATCAAAAATAAAAGTTTCAGTAGAAAGTGCCTAAGCTCTCAGTGGTCACGAGGCACACGTAACTAGTAGTCATGCATTTAGGTCAGTGGCTTTTGTGCTGTCAATTATTTCCCAGTCTGCGTTCCCCAGACTTGGATGTAGGCTGAGAAGAAAGGCGTTTGGAGGGTCACGTGTGGAGGACTCACTCATGAGGAATGACTGTGACCACTCTTTGTACATAGGATGTAGTCAGTACTTTTGGGCGGTGTTCCCTTGTGAGATGCCAGTTAGGCAATACAGAGTTCCCATTTGTTCCTTCTGTGTATTACCAGGCCCCGGAGGTGGTGGTGGGGACAGAAGCGAGTAAGGTTGGGGAGGGAGAGGTGTGTGGCAGGGGAAGGGGAGTGTAGTGGGTGGTGGTGTTTAAGTTCATGGCTCAGTTCAACTTACAGTAAGTCATGAAGAGCAAGCCTAAAAAGCCTGTTGTGAGGATGAAGGCCCCTGCTGAGCTCACAAGGAACCCCTCACAGCATAAATTGTCCCTGCAGAGTTCAAGAAGAGTAGGAAGGGCAGCTCTTGTGGAAGGTCCACATGGGCGTGTGCACACCTCATCAGTAGAAGGGGCTCTAGGGCCTCTAAATGCCTTCTTCAGTGGGAGGCTGGTGCTCTAGCACGACCCCCAACCCTCATCTCCTCCCCTTAGACTTCTGTGTGGTAGAGCTGCGTGCTTTTCTTGTCATTTCTCCTTTCAGTTTCTTCCAGGGACACAACCAGGAACAGTTTCCACTACGCAAAACCACCATGGACATACAATCCCTGTAGAGACAACCTTCATAAACATATAATCCCTGTAGAGACAACCCCCATGGACATACAATCTCTATGGAGAAACGGCTCTGGTTTTTGTTGTTTTTAACGCATTCCATTTGACTCATAAGCTGCTTGAGCTGGAGAGGGATATTAAGGAATTTTTTGGTCTCGTGGTCTATAAACTGAATTCCATTGAGCTCTGAAGGGCATCCAAAGTGCTCGGGGCCACTCCATTTTTGCCTCTCCTTTATATGCAGTCACCCTACAGTGTCAGCAAGGGGATACCAAAACCCCCATATGCCCAAGTTGCTTGCAGAAAACACGGTAGTATTGGCATATATTGCAGATAGAACTTTCTTAAAGACATGGGCATTTTTATTCAAAGAAGAAAAACATTAAAATAATTTTTGAATTATTAAACATGTAGCCCTTTCCTTAACACAAAAGAAAATAAGAACACACACAGCCCATTGTTTTCTACGTTGGATCTAGACAATGTAAAAGTCACATGGCTTCTTTGAGTGGAAGTAAAATAACTCGGGTCACCTGCCTCAGAAGCTCCTCTCCATCATAACACCTGCGGCTGAGGAAAGGTTTTTCCCAGCTTGCCTCCAAGGGCTACCCCATCCCCTGCGATGGCTGGGGAAGGTGCCACATTTCTTACCACCACCCGCCCAGTCCTGTCTTGATGCTACTCAGAATTCTGTAGCTCTGAGAACCCACCTGTGGGGGAAACTTCAAAATAAAAGTGTCCCCAAAGTCTGAGAGGAGTAAATGCAATTATAAAGCAAACAGTTATTGAAATTAGTCCTATTGTCTCCACACAAACAAATGGATGCAACCTTTGGCTATGGATTGGGTCAGCAATGTTGTAATGTGACAGGATGGGGGTGGGAGGCAGGGGCTCTTTCTGAGCTGCCCCAGAGCTCCAAATTCTAAGCTTTCTTCTTCACATGAGCATCTGTTAATGGTTTGTAGATGACTGAAAACATTCTGTGTATCCAGATCCTCAAAAAATGTCACAGTAGAAGCATTTTCCTTCCTAAAAAAATTATTATTAATATTCTTTTTTATGGGTGTGTGTGTCTGTTGTGTGGGAGTGTGCGCATGTGAGTGCTGGTGAGAGTAGAGGCCAGAAGGGGACACTGAGTCTCCTGGAGCTGGAGTTACAGGCAGTTATGAACTGCTTGACATGGGTCCTTAGAACTGAACTCAGGTCCTCTCCAGGAGCAGTAAGTTCCCTTGACCTCTTAGCCACCTCTCCAGCCTCAGCAGCACACATCCAGTGATATAGCAACTACACCTTACAGAGTCTCGTTGGATTGTCTCAGTGACTCTTGAGGTAGACATGAAGAGCACCATTTCACTCATGAGGACACTGGTATGAGTCTTCTGAGATCACAGCATCAAAGAGCTCAACAGCCTTAACTCCAAGCTGGACTTCTCTCCAGTTTGATAAGGGCCAAGGAAACTGCAGGCAACAGTTGATTTCAGTCTTCTTTGTCTGAAAGACTATCATGGAACTCTTGAAATAGTTTTAACAGTAACACTGAGAGAATTGGAGTGTGGTTCGGTTGAGTACTTGGCTGGGTACACTGTTCTTATTACCTAGATCTAATTGATCAGTAATTTGTACTGGGCCTGCTAGAATCATGTATATTTTATGAGGAAAGCTAATTAAATTGCTTCTTTTAAAAAGTGGCACAGCATTCATCAAGGATTTGATTAGTAAGTACACTAAATAAATCAGTACAGATGGTTTATTTAAAATGTGAAAATAACAGCTCTCAGAAAATATCGTTCAGCTAATAAAATGTTTATGGTGGCTACTTTTTGCTGAAAGGAGTTTCTACATGAACAGTTCCCAGCATGCTTTAGTTATATGGAACTATTTCACGCAGAGAACTGTTGAATTTTCTCAACAACTCTTCAGGTAGATGTTAACAGCACCATTTTATTCATGAAGGAACAGGTGTGAGTCTTCTGAGCTCACCATAAAAGAGCACAAGAGGCTGTGTAGACTCCACACTGAACTTCCCTTCCTCTGTTATTGCTTCCCGTTTCCTATTGGGCATCAGAGTAGCAATCATTAAACTCATCACCTCATGTCCAAGTGCCTCTGTGATTGCTTCCCGTTTCCTATTGGGCATCAGAGTAGCAATCATTAAACTCACACCCCTCTAGGAACATGCACTTTTTCCAAGTGAAGGACAAAGGGGGATTTGGGGTTGGACATTTCTATGTGCAACACTTCCAGTGCCAGATGACAACTATTGGTCAAGTTTTTGCTAGTCTTTGGGAGTGAAGGCAGTAAAGACCTGACCTACAAAGAAATAGTCAGTAGAAAAATAAGCTCTTGGTTTCTCTTAGGAAAAATTACTGATTTTTAATTTTTTTCTTTTATTTCTTATGTGCCTCAATGTTTTGCCTGACTCATGTATATCTGTGCGCCATGTACATGCCTGGCCAGAAGAGGGCATCAGATCCCTTGGAACTAGCATTCTAGACAGTTGTGAGTTGCTGGTGGGTGCTGGAAACCAAACCTAGGTCCTCTGCAAGAATATCCAGTGCTCTAAACCACCAATCCATCTGCTCAGCTTCTCCATTTCATTTATGCAAGGTTGAGCAAAGACACAGACAGCAGTGGGAAGCCAACAAAGAAGAGAAAAATCTCAAGAGTCCACTGTCCGAGGAGGGCCTTGGGAAAAGGCATGTGCAAGAAAATAAGATAAGATGGTATTTTATATGCATTCTCAATAAACATGAGAAACTTGCAAAACAGGCATGGAGAGAGAAGTTGGCAGCAACTCTTAGCAGAGAGGCAACAGGATAAGACAGTGACAGGAAGAAAATTCAGGGGATATGAAGGTGCAGTGAGAGAAGGAAATTTTACCTTGAAGGATAGCTCTCCTCTTCCTCTTCATCCTCTTCCTCCTCCTCCTCCCCCTCATCTCCTCTTCCTCCTCCTGCTCCTCCTTTTTTTCCCTTTCTTCCTTCAACACTGGAAATTGAACCAAAGCTTTGTCCATGGTAGGCAAGCCATGTACCAGCGAGTTACATTCTCAGCCAGCAGGATAGAAATTAAATAAAATCAACTCAGCAACGTACATGACAAATGATACCTTTCTATGGAGACAAAAGAAGTAGAATTTAAAGTGGTGGAGAAAAGATACACACTTAGAAGAAAAAAAAATTTAGCAAAAGGAGGACCAAGGGATGATCCACAGAAACATTTCCTGATCCAAATCTACAACTCACCACCATCATCATTACCATCACCACCATCATCACTATTATCATCACCATCACCAACATTGCTGACATCACCATCAACATCGTCATCACCATCACCGCCATCACAACCACCACCATCATCATCACCATCACTACAACAGCATCACATCTAAGAAACCAGGAGAAGTAGGGTACAAAAGACTTAGGTAAACTCCTGATAGAATGTCATATTCTTATAACATTTTCAAAGAAGGCACTTATGAAATATACCCTTTATAAGAAAAATTTATACTTCAGGATGCATGAAATGTACACAATGCAGGTTTTTTTTATTTATTTAATCTGTTTTTACAGTCCAGACTTTATGCCCCTCCTGGTCCATCCTCTGACTGTTCCATATCCCATACACCCTGCCCCCATCTCCACGAGGATGTTTCCAACCCCCCACCCTACCAGACCTCCCCAGTCCCTGGGGCCTCCAGTCTCTTGAGGGTTAGGTGCATCTTCTCTGACTGAACCCAGACCCAGGAGTCCTCTGCTGTGTATGTGTTGGGTGCCTCATCTCAGCTGGTGTATGCTGCCTGGTTGGTGGCTCAGTGTCTGAGAGATCTCGGGGGTCCAGGTTAGTTGAGACTGCTGGTCCTCCTATGCAGTCACCCTCCTCCTCAGCTTCTTCCAGCCTTTCCCTAACTCAACCACAGGGGTTCAAAACTCCGTATTTTACATGGAAATTTTTTTAACGCAAGAGTTCTACAGTTAGACAAGATGGTGTTTTAAACGCTGGTTATATTCAAAGGCAAAAGAAGAACATGCTTATTAGGAAAGGATTTAAAAAATTACCACCCAAAAGGAAAACAAACAACAATTGCTCCAAAGATGAGTCAAAACTTCCTACCACATGAAGGACTGATTCAACTATGAAAGGACCCTGGTGTAAGGCAAGAATATTGAATGTAACACATTAATCAAAACCAATGGTTAGGATTGTGATTTTTAAGAATAAAAGCTATGCAGCATGAAAACAGTGTTTTATGGGAAAATTTAATCATGAAATTATGGTTCTATAATTTGTAAATACTGGAAAATGAGAAGGAAATAAGGAAAATTAGAAACATTCTGATTCATTTTACTATGTGTGGAATTATTGTAAGACACTTGATTTTATTTTTATAGTAAAACATTGTCCCAAATATTTTTGAAAAAAATGCTGAGAAGTGAAGAGATAGGGGATAGCTCAGCCAGTGAAGCACTTGCCCTACAAGTACCAGGGCCAGTTTGAACTCCAGAAGTTATCTAGTGCGTGTATGTGTGTGTGTGTGCATGCGCATGTGCGTGTACATGTGTATGTGCGTGTGTGTGTGTGTGTGTGTGTGTGTCAATAAGAGGTCATGAATGTGAAGGGAATGAGGGAGGAGTTGAAAGTAAAGAAGGATGGATGGAAATGCTAGAAATACATTATTTGTATATGATGTATTTTTTAAAAATTATATTAAAAAATACAAAAAGCTGAGTTGGGAAACAAAAGCTATACCTAACTTAAAAGAGCCCAGGAAGGACGCACAGATAAATAGGCACAAATATGCCTCTGGAGAATTTACCAAGCTGCTGTTATACTGTTATAGTTTGAATGGTTATAGAGTATAATAAAGGACAGAGTCTGGAGAGATAGCTTAGTGGTTAAGAAAACGTACTGCTCTTGCTGAGGACCTGATTTCAATCCCATGCCCTCCACCACCACTCCTAAACCCCCATACCCACTCTCACCCCCACCCCTACCCCCATCATATCAGGCTGCTCACAATTTCTTGAAACCAGTGCATAGTAATCAAGTACTTTACTAACTGGGCCACATTCCTAAGTCCAGAATTTCTTAAATAACTACTGAGCTAAAAAAACACACACACATGTATACACACACACACACACACACACACGAGAGAGAGAGAGAGAGAGAGAGAGAGACAGAGACAGAGACAGAGACAGAGACAGAGACAGAGACAGACAGAGTGAGACAGAAAGACAGAGAGAGCCCTCAGATATAGCATGGAGTTTGAAATTTTGGTGATTTGGGTGGAACATTTACGAATGTAATTAAAAATAATATTAATTAATTTAGAATTTTAAGAAAAGTATGTTGTCAAAGAATCATTTCTATAAACACTTGGGGTTTTTTTTCCATATATGAAGACACTGGTACTGTTTGAAGGTTTTAGAGACGGGTCTTGCTCTGAAGCCCATGCTAGCATAGAACTCTATGATCCTCTTGCTTTGGCCTTGAATGCTGGGATTGAAGGTTTGTGCAAGCACATCCAGGTTAGAACTTTGGAAGTTCTAATACCTTGTACATAAGTTTTCTGGTTCACAGAACCACTGATGGCTGATTTATTAAGCTAGTTTTGCCCAATGTTAGCATGTGAGCAAAATCAAGTTGAATAGTATAGTTTGGGACTGAGACATCTGGTTGGTTTCTCTTGACCATGAAGGTCTAATTTTCTGGGGTACTTTCTAAGTTCCAGATTATTGCATTCCACACCTCTTTCTTGGATTACAATCATTTGGGATGGACAGAAAGATTTAAATTATTATTATTATAATGTAAAAAAAAAAGGCAATAGAAGAAACCAAACCAAAAAAAAAAAAAAACAAAAAACAAAAAACAAAAAAAAAACCAACCAAACAAACAAACAAACAAACCAACAATAAGAAAAACCAAAAACAAAACAAAACAAAATAAAACAAAAAATCTCTCCCCAGAAAGTGGGGCAGGGGAGATGACCTATTGAAAATACACTTTTGTACGGATGAGGATCCAAGTTCAGATTCCAGACTCCATGTAAAGGCCAGGAATGAGTCTGAAATCCTAGCCTTCTTATGTCACCATGGGAAGTAGAGACATGAGAAATCCCAGAAGCCTGTAGGCCAGCCTAGAGAAGGTGGGAGTAAGCAAGAGACTGCTTCAATAGGGCAGAAGGCAAGGGCCAGCACCCAAGGCTGTCCTAAGCTCTCTCTATATGTATGGAGGAACACATGCCTGTACTCATATAAATGTGCATGTAGATACACACACACACAAACACATACACACACACACACACACACACACACACACATGCACACTTGAAAATCACAAAAACCCTTTGTGCTATTAGTAGAGGGGGGACAGGAGATTCTGACATAGCCGACTCCCCAATGAGGAAGGTTGGACTTCTCCATCATCCATCCAAGTTCCCTGTCTCCTGGAGTACCACTGTGGCATGAGGACAAAATTCTATGCACTCACCAGCTTCTACTTACCCAGAAAAAAATATATATATGAATTTGCTCATGGAGTGATTTCAATTTTCCAACAGAAAATTATTCCATCATTAAAAGACAAAAAGGAGTGTATTAAAAATAGCTAACTGGGAACCAATTCTATATTCCAAAAGAGATATAGTTAATAGTGAAATAATCAATGGCTATAAACAGAAACAAAACAAATGGGCCATATAATTTGTTACATAATATATATTAAATATTTATATTCAAGAATATTCTATTCTTACATATATTATGCCCCAAATATGCAGGGTGTAATATATTCATACATCTAAAATTTTCATTTCTCTTTTTCAGTGGTTTGTATCTAAAAGTGTCCATGTCAGTCCACATAGATCCCTGTCCTTCATAATTATGACCTCTCACCCCAACCAATGGGATGGCTCCATTAATTCTACTTCCATAGGAGTTACTTGGTTTGGTTTATTTTTGCCTTTCTTCATTTGTTTTATTAATTAACCCCCAAGATAAAGCCTTTGCAGCAGGATTTCTGGATTGTCTTACTTGATGTACTGCATCTGTAAACTTTCACTTGATGGCTATCATCACGTAATCCTCTAAAAACGAAAGGGAATGTAAGTGCCCATCTCCCCACTTCCTTGCCAGAAGTAAGCCTCATGCTAATGTTGGAATTTTGTGCTTTTCTTGAGGCATAAAGCAACATTTACTATTGTTTTGAATTACGTTTCTCTAATTTTCAAAAGCGTTTGGCATTATTTCATATATTATCCATTTGTACAGTTTTCAGTTTATAGCGTCTGATCATTTCATTATGGATTGCATCATATAGAATTGTCAGCTATTTTTAACACATGTCTATTTGGATTTTAACTATGGAATATGTTTTTTTCTGTAGGAAAATTGAAATCACTTCATGAGCAAATTCATTTTCCTCTTCCTTCAGCCACAGGTCCTTGGCTATATCAGCACTATTTGTAAATTGTTGCATTGTCTCACCACAGAGAACATTTGCTGTACAGATTGATCTCGGTGGTGGTGTGATGTGAAGCACCCCAACTTCCACCAAGAATCAACAAGTCAGGAAGGTGCTTGCCATTCGAGCATGACTGTGTGAGTTTAACTTCCCCATCACCCACGTTAGAAGGCCAGATGTGGTGGTACCTGAGGAATGGGGGCAAGAAGATCCCTAGAGCTGGTAGACCAGCTAGCCCAGCCAGTCAGGAGCTCCAAGCCCAGTGTGAGGTCTTGTCCCCAAAAGTAAGATGAGGGAGGGACAGGAGGCAGTGTACTGGCTTTTACTTCCATGAACATACTATGTGTGCACATCTGTACACAAATGAACAAGTATGCACACACACACACACACACACACACACACACACACACGAGTTAATGATGCTTGCTGCCAGGAAACAGTCTATCTTGGAATTCAAGAACGGCTTCCTGTTAATACAGTTCAACCCAGCAGTGCTTCAAAAAAGACAAGCATATGGTAATTTCATCAGATGTCAGAAAAGTAGAACACAACATAACATATTACTTACAGATGAGAAAGAGAACCTCCGGAAACTAAGACAGAGTCTTTGTGCAGATGACTTGGAGTGTCATAAAACATCAGCTGGCCGAATGCTTAATGGCGGAGCACCAGAGACAATCCCAATTAAAAACAGGAGCTCGACCAAGTTTCCTGCCTCTGCCATCGTAGCCTCACTTCCTCAAGAAATGTCTTGTCCGTCACAATAGGCTAAGAGATGGAGAGAGGGTGTATGAATATTTTAAGAGAGAACAAAATTACCATTATTTGCAGATGGCATAATTAAATACAGAGGAAAATCCAACCGAGAAGCTGGAATGAGAACTAATGTGGTTTCAGAGGAGGCTGTGAACATAAAATCTGTGTGGGATTATTTTCTCTGAGAGTAAATAATAGTCTATTAGGGGAATTAATGGGGAAAGAGCTTTTCAGTTGCTTTCAAAATAAAAGTCAAAAGGTCACTGCCATGGCTAATAAAATAATACACGGAGGTGATCTGAAGAAATTTCAAATTATTAAATCCTACAGCAAACAAAAACCAGAGACTACACTTTTCATGTCCCCAGATGAGGATAGCGAAATATTCCAGAGGTATTAATTCTTCCCACACTCATTGTATGCTAAACGCTATTTTGATGGAAATCTCAGAGGGGGATAATTTGGCAGCATGATCCTCAGGCTCGTCTCACAGAATAAGGGGACAGAAACAAGAAATGGTGTTTTATAAGAGAACAGCAGTTCTGAAGGAAACCTCAGTTTCTGAGACTTCCAACTGTCTAATGGAAATACTGAAACACTAAATGCACAAAGATGAAATTAAAATACACTCTATGTGGCCCCTTTGTCATTTGTCTTAAATTTGGGGGACTAGATATATTTCAGAACTCAAAAATTAGATCTTTGGTGAGTAATCTCGATCCTATTCTAAACAAGAACTTCACAGATTTAGACTCCAGGCGCTAGTGGTCTGCTCCCCTCCAGAACGCCATCATCACACGTGATGAAAACCGCACAGAGAAACGCAGAGGACGCAACAGATGTGAACAGCTTCGCACTGATTTAGGTCATGTCTTGCTCTGAAATGAATATTGGTATCAACTCATGGAAATAAAGAGTACACTGTTTGAGACTAATTTTAGGTCTGCAGATTGTCCATCTATGTAGGTCAGCTCTGGGATGGAGATTGACAGTCATGAGGGGCTGCTCTGTGGGTGAGCAGAAAGGAGAATGTAAGTGAGCTCAGGCTGAGAGGAAGGTGAACTGGCTTGGGCCCTACAAGGAGTTAATGTAAGCAAGTTTGGGCCTAGATGACCCCATCCCACCCTCCATGGTTTCTCCACATGAAGCAGTGGCTGGGTGATGCTGCCTCAGCGGGGAGACAGGCCCCTCCTTAGGCAGATTTCAGCTCTTCTGAGGTAAACCCTAGAAAAATATCAATTTAGTGCTAGTTTCTGCAAGGTAGAGGAATACAGTCTTCATTATTCAAAGGACGTCTAGACAAACTAGCAAAGCACCAACTATGTGTATCAGGATTTAATAAGTCAAGCATTCCACATAAATGGATTAGCTATCTAGTCCTAAGTCATCTTATAATACATTCAAATAGAGAAAAGATGAGTTATGAAGTTAACTGTTAAAAACAAGAAAATTTAAATATCCTTTGATCTTCAAAAGTAGATACTGAGTTATAATAAAAGCATAAAAGCTATAGTGATATAAAAGTAAAGAGAGTCAAACCAGGAAAATTTGAATTTTTTAGTATTAAAATCATCAACAAAATTAAATTCCAAAAATAAATGGGAAAAGGATTTTATATATATATATATATATATATATATATATATATATATATACACACACACACACACATATATGCAGATCTGTTTATTACATATAAAGTTTGTAATAGCTTATAAAAATTAGGTATGTAAAAATGTTCACCTGTACAAATTCAATGGAATTATTAAGACCTCGAGCTATTGCTTTTCTGCACAAAGTTCCAAAACATGCAATTCCTCTGTGCCAGAGAAGTATTGTCTGATGGAAGGACTATCAGCTGCTACCATGATTCAGGAGCCTTAGATATCTTCATAAAACACTATCATGGCCATATTAGGTGAAGTACGGACTGGAAACACTATTTCAATATTAAAATATAGAAATGTCTAATAAATCATACTTGGAAGACATTAAATATGGAATCATACACATAAATGTTAGAAAAATGTGTGACATAAAAATGCTGTTGAACGAAGAAGATGTAAGACACAAAATGATGTCTGTCAATAATCTATCACCTACCTATCATCTATCTCTCTCTCACTTACCAATTACTTTTCTGTCATCTTTCTACCTCCCCACCCTATTCTAGCTTTCTGTCTGTTACTGTAATAAAACACTCCCAACAAAAGCAATGTAGGAGACAATAGGGTTTATTTAAGCTCACAGGCTATGCTCAACCATTGCAAGAAGTCATGGCGAAAACTCAAGCAAGAGCTTGAAGACAGACCATCTTAAGGGTCAACACAGCAGTGCTTCTAACCATGGAACTTCCTCACAGTCAAGGAAGTGGGCGGAAACCATGGGGAAAATGCTGCTTCATGTCTCCTAGAGCAGGCTTGTGCTTGGCTAGCTTTCATATCCAATATTAGACTGCCTGCTCGAGGGGTTGTGCCCTCCCACATCAATCACCAACCTAGATAGTCTCCTACAGACAAGTCTGGAGCCGACATAATCTTGACAATCCCTCAATTGGGACTTAAGCTGTGACTCGTTGACAGTTAAAGATAACTGGGAGGCTACCTATCATCTGACCATCTACCTATCATCTTTCATTTCTCTATTTTCACTATCATGATATAGTTACTCATCTATTTATAATCAAGCTCTCTGGAGACTTAGAAAAGAGTATAAAAATAAGCAAACCAAAAGACATTATTGGTAGCTCTCCCTGAGGATTGAATTATAGCTGCTTTATATCCTCTTTGATGCCTTTACTGTATTTTCCAAGGTTAAGTGAATGTGTGATTTTGATGACAAACGAGAAATCAAAATTTATCAGAAACTAAAGCAACAGAAAGAACTTTGTCATCTACAATCTTGTATAAGAATTTAATACCTTTTATTAAGTCTTGTATGGTGTTTTCAGTCCCTTCAAATTTATGCTTAAGATCATAGACAACTACATTTCGACAATAGCTGTTATGTTACAATTAAGCATGAAACTCTAAACCACTAGAAATGGGGTTCGGTAGAACAGCAGGGTGTATGATCCTAGCATGATTGTCATAGGCATGATCTGTTTATTTTTCACATATCATGAAGAGATTTTTAAAGCTCTTGAATCAATTATAAGATTAGCTTTCTAGGTAAAGGGCAATAATTTATACCTTAGAAAAAACATTCTTGGCATTGAGGAAGGTCATATTGTATGATGTTTGGAACTTTATATAGAAAGAGAAAAGTGAAACACTGTGTTTTGATTAAGATTTATTTTTTGTTTAATTAGTGGAGTTGTCCATTTTTTTTGTTGTTGCTGTAGAAGGTCTGACTTCTGAATCGGGAACAGACAAGACACAAGAGCTCTTCCTATGGGGTTGTATACTGTATAGTAAGGGTCTAAGGGTTACTTAGTGCAGTAACATGTACAGGGTATATCAAAGTGACATCAGATCCTAAAGATCCCCTGCTGGATGAACCATTCTAGAACAAATATACAAGGCCCTATTTGGACCTGTGACTCTTGGGCTAGTGATATTCCCAATAAGAGGTTTCTTACCTCCTCTTCTACCCTATCCCTGAGTGTGTGCTACATCTCATCGATTGAAGCATTAATCATATAAATTAGCCAGATATAAGTGTAAAACCCAACATTTGTCGGCAGAAGACATTTGGCCAATGTGGGAATCTCAACTTCAATATGGATCACTCCTCGGGGCAGAACAGTTGACCTCTCTACACCAACCCTACTTACTAGCTAATGGGTCCTACAGGAAGGCATCCCAAACCAAATATTAGATGGCTAGTCGGAGTGGAATGTTCCTCAGTTATAATCAGGAACAGTGTTTGCAGTTCGGGGTTATCCACATGACCCGTCTTATTATTACAGATCACAGAGAACCAACTGTATTCATAAGCATGTGAATATTACTCACACAGGCTAGACTGTATGAGCTAGAAAAACCAAAAAAAAAAAGAGTAAAATAAATGAAGCAAGAAGAGGGACACAAATGTGAGATTGTTGAACTGGAAGGAATCTTGGAGAGAAATCTATGGTTCCAAGTCCAACATTTCATGGCTTGTCTTCATAATGAAGAAAGGAAACAAAGAGTACTCAGCTTGTTAGGGGTGGAGAAGGGGCCAGGACATTTAACTCTTTTAGTTCTTCTAGCTCTTCGAAATCTGCACACTATCTGAGTTGTCATTCTGCCGTGAAAGGAAAGGAAGCTATTGGGTGGGAGCTAAAGAAGAGAAGTGAGTTCTTTTGTGGGGATGGAGATGAAGCCCATCACTGCTTTTTAATTTAAAGAAAGAAAATGCCTTTTGTTTTGCTTATTGTTAGCATTGGTGTGGCTGTGATTGACTGGGCATTCCAGTCTCACTTTCTCACATCCTCTTGGCCTCTGGGTTCCCCAAGGCTGTGTGTGACTAAGTGTACTTATCTATGACTTTAGTGAAGTCAATGCTCTGCCACTACCTTCTGGTCATCTTTCCAACTCTCCCAGGACTCTGCTGAGGGCCTCCTGGACTGAGGCCTCATCTTCTGCTGTGACTAAAATGGTTTTGAATATTGTGAGTTGGGAGTCAGACCAGAGAGTCCAAGAAGAGCAGTATCTGGTTCCTTATTTCCTCCTTTTCAGGAAAGCATGGTGTTTTAGAGTCAATCTCAATCAATCAATCTCTCTCTCTCTCTCTCTCTCTCTCTCTCTCTCTCTCTCTCTCTCAGTAGAAGTAGTATTAGAGACCTGCGTGTGTTGAAAATCTCGTCTGTGTATTGAATATCTCTTGTAAGTTTTAGAAGTCTTCCATAAGTCTATCAAATTCCAAAATTCCATCAAATTTCCGTAAGTCTATCCACAAACACATCAGTGGACATTGAGTTTTGATGACCAGACTGTAGGAATTTGAAAACCTTTGGAGGCTTAATATTGCTTAAATCAATATCTATAGTGTGGCCCACAAGGATGTAGACACAACTAGTCAGTTCTTGATATCCTCTAGAGTTCTAAATGCATGCTCCATGGTTCATTCCTAAGTCAGCTTCAGCTACTGAGAGGCTACATGAAGAAGAGAGCATGGCTCAGACCTCCACCTCTTTTCTAGGATCATTTCCTCTGCCCCTCTGCCCATTGTCTGGAATCGAGGGAGTGAATCAACACCACCCCATTGTTTTCCAACCCGTCCTTCACAGTGTTGTCAAAGCATTAGCTTTAAATTCTTGGAATCCGCCGTATGCCATGGCTACTTGATGTCTGAAGCAGAGGGCCTGGAACAGTCACAGGGCTCTGTGCTACCCTCCTCGGACCTCATGGCATGCTGACTGCCTGCAGCCTTAAAATTCTGACCATTAAGACAGTCAGACCTCACAGTTGGTGCTCTTTAGCTCCCCCTACCTGTAAACCACACATTCTCCCATGGAGGGGCTTTACAGTTCAGGTCCATGTCCTGTCTGACAAGGATTTCCTGTGTCTTGAACCAAGAGGAATACTGTCTTCCCTACACTGTAAATGTAAAGCAATCCCTTACCCTTTTCCTGCCCAGGTCTCCTGACCTTTGAATTATAAAAAGCTGTGTCTACTCCATAGTAATTCATGTAAGCACTGTTAAAAGACAAACTTAAGCGCAGTAAGATTGGGTTAAGATGAAGATTTTTGCTATTGATTTTTGGTTTGGGTGCTGAGGACCAAATTCTGGGTTCTCCCCATGCAAAGCATCTGTTCTACCACTGAGTTTCAACCTAGCCTTAAACTTTTAATGGTTTAATTTAAGCATTCCATGATTCAAAGCAGCAAAGACCACAACCATTCAGAGACCCACCGGAGGATGAAAAGGGGAACTTGGTGGTATTTACAGAAAGCACATGCTGTGGCTACCCTTGGTTGTCAATTTGACTGCATCTGGAGTGAACTAAATACCCAAGGGTCATCACAGATTCTGATTGCCCTCGGTTAGAAACTGTTTCCTCAAATAATAGTCAGGGTTTGGGGCCCCACCCTGAGTGTGGGTCACGACCCATGGCAGCCTAGTGAAAAGACAAGGAAGAAAAGCATTTGCTCTTTGCCTGACTGCCCTCAGCTTTTGCTTCACTAGCATTAGAGCCTACTTCAGGATTCTAGACTGAAGACCAGCTCAGACAGCCATTCTGTGGACTGAATAACTACTGGATTCTCGGACTGATGGTAGAAGACAGCCATTGTTGGTCTAGCTGACCCATGGCTTGATCCTTGTGGGAGGAGTAGTCTTTTTGTCACCTGGACACTGATTAGAAAAGTAAATTCATGGTCTCCAATCCACTTCTGCCCATTGGAAACTTGCTGGGGGTGTGGGGCACAGCAATTACTCCTGTGCAGCACTGGAATTAACATTGGCTGATACTGACTGCAGCTCGCATCTGTGAACCTCTGCTTGCCACAGTGATATCTTGGAAAGTAGGAACTCCAGGGCCGAGTTTAGGGCGGGGAAAGTACAGCTGAGAAGGTGTGTGTGTGTGTGTGTGTGAGTGTGTGTGTGTGTGTATGTGTACATGCAAATGCACATGTACAAGTGTTTGTGAATGTGTGTGAGTGTAGGTATGTGTATGATAGTGTGTGTGTGTGTGTGCATGTATCCATCTGTGTGTGTATCTCTGTGTGTAGGTGTGTGTATGCATGTGTGTGTGCCTGTATGTCTGTGTGTATATCTGTGTACACATGTGTGTGTTTGTGATTGTGTGTATGTACATATGAGAGTACATATCTATTCTCTCTGTGTGTGTGTATCTGTGTGCCTGAGTGTATGTGTGTGTCTGCATCTCCATGTGTCTGTGTGTATGTGTACCCATGCATGCATGTGTGCTTGTACATGTACATGAGTGTGTGTATTTGTATGTACACATCTCAGAGCATTCCTTTTTATATCCATCTACTCCTTGTCATCATGACAGCAGTACTTGTATTGTTTGTGGAAACTATTGTGTATAGAAGAGGACCTTCCAGCTGAAAAGGATCAACTTGTGGACCTTGATACCTTCCTCTTACTAAGACAAGAACGAACCTACCCAAAGTAGTTTCTTGCCTTCTCTAGCTTTCCTATGACATTTGGATAAAGAGAATCAGTCTTAGCTAAGATTGTTAAAAGGCAGCTCTTACATGGAACTGAGGATTTGGAGCACAGATAGCAGCAGCTGAGCATCCTTTCATTGAAGATTTTCATTGGCCATCATCTAAGACAGGGCTATCCAATCACCGAGGAGTAAACAGAGGCTTTTTTACATCAATTGCCCAAGTCACACAATCCATAAACTTGAGCCCAATGACAATAGAGGTGATTTGACTTAGGATTGTACAGTAACACAGTTCGTCATTGTCATAGTGTTTATCACCACAGTTCTGTGTCTTGAATAGGGCTTCACTCTAGCTGGTAAAGGAAGCAAGGTAAGAAGAGAAAATGATAAAATTCATTGGACTGGAGCAAAGGATTCACTTAGGCTAGCTCATGTTGCTGTGACAACTGAAGTTAGAGAATATCAGGCTCTATTCTTACAAAGATGACAGATAATCTCAGTGGAGGTATAGCCTGGGGCTAAGTTTTCAGGGCAGAGTTGTGGCAGGGTTGACACTCCAGATGTGAGCTATCACACTCCACAGTCCCAGGGGTACTTGGTAAGGCACACTGGTGCCTTTTAAGTACGAACCTGTCAATAGTCATTTGCGGCTTCCATTAGACATCTCATGGTCCTAGATAGAGCAGAGACTCTGTGTGCTGTGAATTCCTGGGCCTTCAAAGCAAAGACCCATGCCCAAGGCAACGGAAAGGAAATGTGTTTTATTTTATTCTCACTGTAAACTGTGAAACTTCTATCGAGAGAAGATCACTGTAGTCCTCAGGGAAACATCCAGAGTTGGCTCAGATAACAGGCTACCTTAGTCCCCTATTGTCTAATAAGGCAGAAAAACGTCAAACCCGAGGATTACGCTTTGTCTGAATAGTTGTTGCCCTTGTCCTGATATTTTAGATAAGAAAGGTTTAAAGTCTTTAATTTGTAATTCTAAACACACACACACACACACACACACACACACACACACACACACAAAGCAAGGTCAATCTTAGTGCAAATCCATATCAGCGTCAGAGACCCATTGTGCCAGCTGTCATGGGTGATTCATACCCATGAATCATTTAGTTCAACTCACTCAGGAATGGCAGGACCCAAATACACCACAAGACACATTTGTTCTTTTTGGTAAATCCCTAAAATTCTGAACAGCTGTTTTACTCCTTAAATGTTCTATCCTGATAATGGGAAGAAGAAAAAGGGATGGGGCATTATTTTGGGTGGCAGTTAAACAGCGTCCTATTTGTAGACAGAAAGAACTCCCGACTAAGCCCTCAGTCCTTGCTGAGAACACGTCTCACTTTGGAGGTTTGGTGCTTGTTCCTTCTCAGCCCCAGACCTGAGGATCCCAGACAATGTCAGTGTCCAGGGGCTTTCCCCTTCTAGGATTGAATATCATAGTTAGTTGGCTTCCTCAACCCCAAGGTCCTTCAGCTCTACAAAGGCAAATAGCAGAATCCACATGGATGCTCCTGAGTGAGCTTCATTTCTGAAAGCTTAAGGTCTCTCTCTCTCTCATGACTTCTCTTCATCCATGTCAGTCTCAGTCTCCCTTGCTCATCACAACTTTGATCACATTGAGGTTTCTCTTCCCTTTCAGTGTTTCTGTCACGCCAGACACTAATCTACCAAAATGGCTCTTGTCGAGATCAGTGTGATCTCCGTGCAGCTGAACCCAATGGCCTGTCCTCAGCTGTGACTTCTCATTAACATTTGTCGTCACTAACCATTGCCTTCATCTAGAAGGCTTTATTTTCCCTCTAAGGTGCCCTCCTCATTTTCCTACTCGTTTGCTGCTTACTACAAGTCTCCTATGTTATTGATAGAGTTTCTTTTCCCAACTTCTTATTAGAGCATCCTGTGGCTCAGAGTGGCACTGACTCCTTCTGTTATATCTACTCATTCCCTAGTAAGGGCTTTAGAACCTGGGCATCCCCAGACTCTCTCTTGGATAGCCTCAGCCTTGTTATCCAACCTCATCTCAAGATACCAATGTCCTTGTCCACATCTCTAATAAATGTCTCTAACCTGCTATCTTATCAACCTCACTGCTGACTCCTCTCTATCTTGGTAACCTGCCCTTTCCCAATCATTTTCTCCATTGCAAAAATTGTACACACACCTTCTAGGTAACAGATCAGAAACTTGTCATCCTCTCGACTCCTCCCTACACCCTTTCCTATCAGTGAGGAAGTTTATTCTCCCCAATATATCCCTATATCAAACTACATCTCATCATTTCTCCCACTCATACCCTTTTAATTGCTTGAATCTATCAAGATTTCTCCTTAGATTCTCATGGTAGCCTTCTAACTGGCTCCTTCATTGTTATCCTGCCCTTTACAGTATATCAATCTATTTGTTGCATAATGTTTTGATTATATAAATCAAATTATGTCACTTATCTGTTTGACATGCTCTTATTGATAGATCTGAGATCCAAGCACCTAAGTTAAACCCATATTGTTCCCTGAAGAAGCAGAGAAATGCACTTATGAATGTAGCACAGATGCATTATTTAGAAGGAACCCAAGGGCACTTCTAACAAAGAAAGACAAAGAAATGTTTGTTGCCAAACTGAAGGTTTTCTGCTTGCGTGGGGAACAGCACAGTAAAGAAACTGCTGACGTGACTGCTTGATGGTACAGTTAAGGGGAAGGTTTTTATTGGAGATCTGAGAGACAGTAGCGAGAAAAAGAAACAGATTGAATGTGGTCAGCCGACTGGACATGGCCAGGGCTAGGGAAGTGGGGGAGAATGATGGAGAAAGGAGATAGCAAGAGATAGAGAATACAGTATATTGAGAAATAGAAAAGATGGTAAGAGACAGTGGTGGGAGAGTAGGGAAGGGGAGACACAAACACGCAGACACACAGACACGAACACACACACACACACACACGATTACAAAAAGGATAAGTGGCTGAAAGGTGTTGTTTAGACTAGAAAAAGAGTTAAGAATGGCTAGGGTTCTAGCATTGGGCTCTGAAATGTTTAACAGGTACTTGTAATATTGAGGGAGCCTGGAGGCTGGCATGTGCTTTGATATGAAACCATAGATAGCCATTTGTCCCTTCTGCCAGAAGTAAGGCAAATGACTCCTTTTGGTGAAGGGGAACCAGCTTCACAAGTTCCCGAGGAATGCTGGCTTTTATCTAACTGCCAGAAATCCTCCTCCTGACCAGGTTGAGTTCATTTCTACACATTTGACCTTTTGGAGTTTGATGAATTGGAGTTTCCTTTGGACTGGCACTGTTCATCAAAATATCTCTTTATACTTGATCTTGCATTAAATGACAAGAAGCAACTTACTATACATCTTTAAAAATTGACAATTGAGAAATACATCCATCTTGTACATATATGGCAGAGGACATGCGTTAAGAATATGTAATAATGGGGATGAAGTGAGGACCAGAGTTCAGTTCCCAGCACTCACACTGGATTGTTCAAAACTGCCTGAAACTCTAGCTCCAAGGAACCCATATCCCCTCCAGTTTCCCATGGCACGCATGGGTCAACTCTATGACAGTGCTCATGGTAGGTAGGAATTGATGAGGGGGAAATGGGTTAGTATGCCTTGTGCTTAGGTGATAGTCCAAAAGAAGAAACTGTGTGGCAGTCAGGTTCACTATAAAACCCTGAGCCATCCAATGTAGTGAATGATAGTCAAGGTTCCAGTCTGTATAAAAGAAGAATTACCTAGGGCTGAGGAGATGGCTCGGTGGTTGAAATACCTGGCACACAAGCATGAAGACTAGAGTCCAGATGCCCAATAGCCATGTAAATGCTCGGTGAGCATGGTGATCCACCTGTAATTCCAGTGCTTGAGAGGTACAGACAGGGCATCCCCAGAACAAGCTACCTGGTTAAACTAGCTCAGCGGGAGATCTTGCCTAAAGGAATAAGGGGGAGAGTGATCAAGGAAGAGACCTGTACCAACCTGTGGCCCGGATGTACATATTCACACGCACATACATCTGCATGCTGTCCTCCACGTTCCTTCACACAAGCAAGTACCCTTTCACACGTGCACTCATCCCCCACACAAGATAGAGTTAACCTAAACCACACAGATTGGTAGAGGGAGTCTGAGCAATAAGAATATTTTAAAATGCATCTCCTTTGAAGTGCCGGTATAAAGTATAACACGGTAAAAGCATAAACACAGTGACAATCGACAACTACCTAACAAGAATGTATCACTAATCATTAGGGAATTGCAAGTCACAATTGCAATGGAAATCTTCTTCATAGCCCCTAGAATGGCTATGGTTTAACAACACTAGAAAATAGAAATGCTGGTGGTGGTGTGGGAAGGTGAGTGTGTGTGTGTGTGTGTGTGTGTGTGTGTGTGTGTGTGTGTGTGTTGTTCACAATGCACAAGAGCATGTGTGATATATAATATATAATATAAATATATATTATAAATATATATAATATAAAATAGTGTGAGAATTCTTTAAGATATTAAGAGCTGAATTTACCACACAATCTGGCAGTTCTGTGTTTGGGTAGACACTAACAAGTCACAGTGGGGTTTTTCAAAGAGCTCTTTGTGTACCGATGTTCATAGCAGTTCATGCACAGTAGTGGAGAGGTGGAGGTAAACTGAGTGCCCATTAGGGAGAAACAGACAAATAAAATATAGTAGATTGGGTGCTTACAAATAGACTATTTTCCAATCTGAAAGAAAAGAATCAAATTGCAGCACAAACTACAATATCTATGAGCCTTGTGAACACTATGTTAAGTGTTTTGAGCCAGTCACAAAAGATATGCTCTGTGGTTGGACTCCTGTGAGATACAATGGGTAGTCAAGTCCAGAGAGTTGGCCAGCAGAATAATGGCTGCCTAGAAAGCTCTAGATTCTCAACCTTCCTAAGGCTGCAACCCTTTGATTCAGTTTCTCATGTTGGGATGAAACGCAACCATAAAATTATTTTTGGTGATACTTCCTAACTGCAATATTGCTATTGTTATATGAGTTGTAATATTAACAGTTTTTTTGAAGATAGGGATTTGCCAAAGGGGTCACAACACATAGTTGGAGAACCACTGCTCTAGGCATGATTGATGTCTATGGGTCTTCTAGGTGAGTGGGCCACATGGAAGTGGGATTTTAGAAGCAATCCCTCTACAGTCTATGGAAATCTATAGTCATTATTTTACCCATTTCAGAGGAGGAGGCAAGTAAGGCTCAGAGAGGTTAAGTAACTTGGCCAGGACCCACACAGGTGGTAGCAGAGCCAGGCACGACCTTGACAGATGAGGTCACTCAGGATGTCACTGTCCTCTGTGGAAAGAGGGAGAAACAAGCTGGGGAGGGGCAGGACAGATAGGCTTGGTGGAATAGAGAAGAAAGGAGTTAGGAAGATTCATCCGAAAGATGGAGAGGAGGAGGGAGAGGCTGAGGAGGAGGGAGAGGCTGAGGAACAAAAAGTCCAGCATAATAAGAATATGAGAAATAAATCCAGGAAGGCAATAATAGCCGTAAATGTATCTACCTATTTTGATATAATTTCTTCTCATGCTACCTTTGTACTTAATTACTTCAATTTTGTTGCGAACATAAAGCAAATGACTCTCATTTGCCTTGACTCTGTTCCATTATGAAGTTTCATTTCTGAAAAGCTCTCTGTGCCATTTCCTACTTAATTTTTGATTCTGTTGTCTGACCCCATTGAAGACATTAATCACAAGTGACACTCAGATATGTTTTCGCCTAATGGTTAAATGCCTTGCCCCAGGTTGAGCAGCTTTATCCAAGGCTCTCCTTTCTAGGATGCTATTCTCTGGTTTGCAGCTATATACACGTAACTACACATACACACACACACACACACACACACACACACACACACACACACACACACAGGCACACATATACACACACTTACACACATACACTTACACACATACACTCACACACATACACACACTCATACATACATACACACACACACAGAGAGAGAGAGAGAGAAAGAGAGAGAGAGAGAGGTGTTTCAAGGTGGTTCATTGACCATAGAGCTCCTAAATCCTTAGCTTTCACTGTGGAGATTTCAATGACCTTTATTGAACCAAGGATGCTTGCATTACTAAGGTTCCTAAGGCGATTGCCGTTACTGTAAGGTAGTAACAAGAATTTAATTAGCTGGGGGTGCAGCTCAGTCAGCCATTTCTCACATGCACAAGGCTCTGAGCTGTGTCCCTAGCCCAAAAACAAACAAATCAACAAAATGGTTCACCTAAGATGCCTAAAATGTGACCATAAAAGCATTGCTAATTTCTAAAAAAAAAATGAGGGGGGGGGGCTTCCTGAGTGCTTACCACACGTTACACATTGGATTAAGTGAGCAGAGTCGGGAGGGGATCTAGTTTTACCCCACCTCTATGTACTTCCCCCATTTTCTCCCCTCACTGTTTCCCCAAACTCCTCACAGATGTGGGAGGGGGGACCCTTGGGATTGGAAGTCATTGTTCCCAGCAGCCTGGAGGACACCCATGGTTTCCATGTTTTCACACAGATTCCCAGAATCTTGGCTTTGTTCCCCCACAGCCTGAGGGATGTAGCAGCCCTTCCCTCTTCTCTCCCCTTCTCACACACTGTCCTGAGCTCTTCATCCTGGTTATTCTGTGTCCTTGGCTATTTAATTTTTCACCTAAGAAGATGAAGCTTTCTTTTGGTGCACATATTTCATAGAAACATAGGGCTTTGATCTCCCCAACCTGAGTGAGCCTTCTCTCTGGCTACACATTTCCTCATTTATGAATTTGCTCATGTGTGAAATGGGGTTAATAGTACAATAATAATAACTCACCTTGTAATTGTGGGGACTCGTTGAAACAGCACATCCTGTGCAAAGTACTTATCACTGGTGCTTGGAGTGTGGAACTTGAACATGGTGACTGGGGAGGAACAGTGATGAGCGGGACTGTTATCAGGATACCAGGATGGCTGAACAGGAAGTTCAGGGAGGCCCTTGAGAGGCATTTACTCTGAAGTATCACCTCAGCCCACACTAAGTGCAGAAACGTTTGCTCTTTGGGGTCTGGCACCACTTGTTCGGTAATTACTGGATCCTTGACCCAGGGTTGATGGCAAGAACTTGGTGGATCAACTTGGCCATGATCTGCTACCAAGCCATAGTTGGACAGTTGGGAGGCCCTACTGCCTTGTAACCGAACCATTCTTATCTTTACCAAGAGGCTTGACATCGTACCAAGAATGCTGCTTAGAACTGAGCACTCACCTGAGGTCAGACTTTAGGTCCTGTGCTCAAGGATATTAAAAATACTATATAATTCAGGGTGTGGCCCTGCTCTGGGGACCCCTACATCACCCAGCATGATGCTTATGTCACTTCCAAAATGCAGAGGGAAAGTTTTGATTTCTCACCCAACATTGTGGCACAAAGCAATACCAAGAAGTAACCAGAGGCAGCAGAAGTTGGGGTGCACTTCACTTTGCTGTTTGGGGGTTCACTATCTCCCAAGTGCCCATGAGTGAAAGACTTGGTCCCCAGGGATGTGTTAGAGGGTTGTGGAAACCCTAAGAGGTAGGAAGAAGTTAGGGCATTGAAAAGATGCCCTTGAAAGAAATAGTGGGGACCTCAGCTCCTCTTCTCCCCACATTCACTTCCCTGGTTTATGATTTAAGTTGGTTTTGCTCCACCATGTACCCCATGGGCTGTTCAGTCTTGCCATGAGCTCCAAAGCAGTGAGGTGAAACCGCGATGGACTGAAATCTCCAAGCTGCAAGTCAAAATACATTTCTGCTTTTCTGAGAGATTTACCTCCAGCTCTCGGTGACTGTGACTGAAAGTTTAAGGTCTTGTCCATGAGTCATTTATTTGTAGACCTGGCCTAGCAATGGTCAATGCCAGCAATTGCAGAACCATATGAGGAAAGGTAGAAAAGATGTTTGAGAAGACTGGAGAGACAGCTCCCAACAGCCTGTAACTTCAGCTCCAGGGCATTCAACAAATTCATCAGTCCTCATAGGATATGAATGCCTGTTCACATAATATTAGACAATTTAAAATCTTAAAAACAAAAACAAACAACCCATATAGTTTAGCCATTCTATCAGCTTGGCATCCATTGTTTCTAAGAGGATATGGGAGTCTATGGAAGGAGAAGAGGCCATTTCTTGTCACCCTTTCTCTTGCTGCATTTCTAATTTGTCATGTAGTCTTTATTTCTCGAATAAACTACCAGAAAACACCGAAGAAATTACACCACTCTCATAACGCTCTGAAGGGAAGGCCAAGGGTGCGTTTTGTAGCTGGAAATGTGCTAAAGGAAATTTACTCTTAAACAACAACAACAACAAAATATACACTTACATAAGAATTTCACAGCCAGGTACTGAGGGAAGACTTGTGGGATGGTGGGATACGTGTGTCTGTGCGCGTGCATACATGTGTGCATGCATGTGTGCATGTGTGTGGGCATGTGCGTGCATGTAATAGAACTAAAGGCCACTTCTGGGAGACAATGCAGGTGAAGAGTTGGGAGAGAGATGAACTAATTCTTCAATTATTTTCTGCCCTAGTCACCCCCAGCAGGGCCTGTGAAGTGGCCCAAGTCCAAGGACCCCAGCAGGGAATGGAGTTAACAATGAGTCCCATGAAAATGGCGACAAAATCTGGTGTTGTTTGGGCCTGCTCTTCAGCCTGAAGTCCTGTCTGGGCTGAGACTCAGAGCACAGATTTAGAGGTAGGAAGGTAAACCTAAAACTGAAGCGAACGCACGGGGATACTTTGTCTCCAGAAATATTCCTTACAGAGAACCGGAACCCAACTGAGAGCTTCATTAGAAGCCCAGAGACCCAGAGGCCCACAGCCCCATGTGCGTGGGTGGGAAGTGGACAGAGCTGCTTTCTGCCCCTTCAGAACAGAATGGGCTTAGTGGTGAGAAAAGCCATGGATTGGCAGGAAGGCTGGGACAGCAGCAGTGGGGGAAGAGGAGTGGATCCTCACAGGCTGTAGTGGGAGTCATCTCTGATGGAGGGCTACGAATTCCTGACACACTTGGCCAGCACGCCTTTTATCACTTAGATCATCTAACACTGACTGTGAAGGACCTATACATAGTCAGAGAAAGGTTACCCAGAGCATCAGATTCTGGGTTCTACTGGAGTCATTTCTGTCACCAACCTGAGCCTCTACAAGAGGTAACTTCGTCATGTATGAAAACCTATTGGGTTGACTCAGTTCACTTGGTCTTTTCTTATTTAGTTTCTTGTGCCAGGAAGACAGAAGGACAAGTGAGTAAGTGGTCCTATGCCTTGAAAGGACCAGAATCTCTACTGGGAAAAAAAAAATTATAGTAAAGGAAAAGAACGGAGGGTGTAGATGTCCTGGCTACCACAATAGGTGTTTTAAACACATTATTTAAATGTCTCAAAAAGTGACCAGACAGCTGCTATCATTTTCCTCTCTGGACATGGGTGATGGGGCTCAGAGAAGTCTACACAGCCTGTCCAGCACACTAACTTTGGGAAGTGCTCACGTCGGTGGTTTTGTTTCGCATTTGGAGATCCACCGTAGGGCCTCCAACGTGACAGCCAAATGCTCTGCCACTGAGTTAACAGCCCCAGCCTTTCTTTTCTGTCTATTTTTGACAGATTCTCCCTAAATTGCCCAGGCTAGCTTTGAACTCACTTTGTAGGCCAGGCTAGCCTCAAACTTGCAATCCTTCATTCTTAGACTCCTGAGTGTCTGGAATTATCAGCCTTCATCACCAAGACTCATTTCAAATAGAGGTTTAAGGTCAGGTCTGTCTTTCTCAAAGCTGTGGTCTTTGCAGCATTCTCTACTGCTCATGGAAAAGAGCCACAGAAGCCACGCACCCCATGTGTATTTGATGAGCAGTTTTCATCGGTATCCAGGGTAAAGTCAAAATGTTTTAAAGTCATTGACAACGTGGAGAAAGGGAAAGGGGCATTTAGGAAAATGAGGCCTTGAGATTAGTGTTGCAAAAATTATGTTTTGTGGTTGTAGACCGAATCGGAGGGTGTAAAATCACAAAGGTAGCCTTCTTCTTTGATAACTTTTCCACCAGCTGTATGGAGCATACCAACCGTGAACACATCTATCATCTACTCCTGGGAAGGTGAAAGGTAGAATTACCAGACAGGATGAAATCAATCCAGTTATCACTTTGGAGGGAGGAGATGGCTAACCCAGCAGCAAAGGGCTGGGAAGGGAATCTTATTAGCAACACCCCCCTCCACAGCCTCTAGGTACCTCATTAGCTTGGAGATTTCTGTCTTGAGCCTACATGACCACTAGTCATGTCTCTTTTCCTACTATCTTGGTCTGAGATGTTGGGGACACCTCATCTACATGTGGAAGGGCTTAGGGCATTGCCCTTATGTGATTGACGGCCACACATTTATGGGGGGAGGTGGCTGCAACCACATGACAGGGGCCTGGTGCTGGGAGTGGGCGAAACCCCTATAGTCCCTTCAGGGTCTCTGGGACTTCAAGCTTTAGCTTGTGAGTAGATGATATATGAATGGATAGATGAATAGATTAATGACTATTTTTTATATATATAAAAATGTGTATATCCATTTTTCTTTTGCTGGAATGTTAATTGAAATAAAAAGAAATAACTCATTGCTTCCATCGTTTGGGAGGGTCTTGACTATTCTTGTCAAGAACCATGCCCTATAAAACAGAACAACTTTGTGATCTATTGTTGTAGTGTTTTCTGTGGACTAAGATAAACATAGTGGCTTCCAAGCCTTATTCCACAGAAATGTTACAGGGGTGTTAAAAATATCAGTGCCCTCTGGGGCAGGGTATGTCCCCTGGGTGGAAGACTGTGCCCCTTTGAATAGCCACACACATACAAGTATGTGGGCAGCACAAAATGAAGTTGGTGGGTTATTTTATTTTTAAAGAGAGGTCAAGAAGATGGACTGGAGTTGTGTGGTAGAGAGTGGCCTTGTGAGGAGTGAGTGGGGAGAACAGGGACTGAATATGGTCAAAAGAATTAGTACAAGTATTGCTTTAAAAAATATTACTGCCCAGGTTGTACACCAGTTCAGTGTAATCAGTGTTAGCTTGAGTTGTATGTTGGACATCTCCCCAAGGTTCATGTGTTCAAAGAACCAGGTTGTGCTAGTGGGAGCTTTAGTGAATACTTGGAAAGTGGATCCTCAGTCAATGGAGGTCTTCACAGCCTCGGCATAGTTTAAAGATTCGCAAGTGATTCTAATTTGCAGCAAGTCCTGGGAACATCTGTCCTTGAGGTAACCTTTGGAGGTTGTAGGCAACTTTGATGACTTCGGGAATATAATTAAACCTCAACTGAAATATCCCAGGAAAACTTTCATCCTTTGGGACACTGATATAACTGTGGATAATGGTAATTTCTGTGAATGGAGTACCTGTTATATTCTAGGCTCCCATGTAAGACTTGGAACACATTAGCCCTTAAATCTCATTTTGTGGATAGGCTACTTAGGACTTTTCTGAACCCACAAATATATAAGGAATCAGGACTGAGCCAGGTCTAACACTAACACTCTGCTGGTGTGGTGTGCTGCTTCTCTGGGTTGTTTCTCCTTACAATCTGGGGGGTAATATTGAGGTGTGAAGGTACATGGGGTCCCATTCTCTGTGGAGCATGGCATGACTGCCTTGAAGCATTTAGACACCCTATTTGATCCATGTTTTATGATATTGTCTCATTGTTTCATGGTGCCTTTTACCAAGCCTAGGATTACTAGGAATCATGGTTGTTTCACTTCTGAAATCCTCTTTTTGAGGCCTGGCTAGGAGGGGCTCACTCAATATTGCATAGTAATTTGTATCCAGGCATCTGTTGAGTTGATCTTCCCAAATATATATTCGTGGGATACAGGTAACATAATCTTGTAGAACTGAAGAGATGTCTGAGGTATGGTTGAGAATGACTAACTCTTACAGCTATGTGAAGCCTGTTGCTGGCCCAATTTCGTGCTGGCCCTTCTTGTTGCCTCACCTTTGAGCTTCTTCTTTGCCCAGCAAGGTCCTTGTCCTCCTGTTCTCTGTGCAGTTGAGGTATATGGGTCCAGCTGCTGCTCTTACATCAGAGCAGATGATGATAAGATACTTAGAGAAGGGGTGAGAGCTAAGAAGAGGTAACAAAAGGGACAGATAGGTATTTATTTGTTTTCTTTAGAAAAACACTAAATATCCTCTAGTCATTGTAAAAAAGATTTATTCAAATTGTTTTGGTTTTATTTTATTTTATATATTTTGATTTTGATTTTTTTCTCCTCCATCTTCTCCCAAAACCTCCCCATCTATCAATCCAATTTCATTCTTTCTCTTTCTCTTTCCATCCCTCTGCCCCCCCATCTCTCTCCACCTACCTCTCTGTCTCTATCTCTACCTCTCTCACATGGTGTCTGTTTTAGCCAACTATTCCTGGCCATAGGGTCTGTCCTGAAGTGATTGATAAAGCTATTGGAGAAAGCTGGTATTCCCTCATCTTCGAGGTATCAATCGCAAATAGCTTCTTGGTTAGGGGTGGGACTTTGTGTCTACCTCCCCTTCTCAGTGCTGGAATTTTGTCTGGTTTGAACCTGCGGAGGTCTTGTATATGCTGTCACGGTCTGTAAGTCTGTGTGTGTACCAGTCCTGTTGTGTCTGGAAGAATCTCTTTCCTGAGAGTCAGCCACCACCCCTGATGATCGATGATAGAAAATAGATCTTATGATCTATTTTCCTCCTCTTGTTCTGTTCTGTCCTTTTCCCCACCCTTTTCTGGGGCTTTGACTCTTAGTTATCACAAGGCCCTCTGCAGACAGAACAGTGACATTCAGAATCAGAAGCCACTTCTCATCTCTATGACTCATATATGACACTGGGGAAATCATTTAAATATTCACCGCTTAGTGTCTCTCCCTAAACGGTCCAGCAGGATTCCTGCCCTATGCTGAATAGTCAGCATATCAGGGGGAAATCCCTTTGATCCCCTAAACTTGAGTGTGATACTAACTATAACCATCGTGTCTCTCTGGGTCAGACTCTACTGTGCCAGTTGAGAAAGTTACCCCTGAAGCAAGGAGTGCAGCCCTGTCCCTCACCTACCTGCAGGCTCCTGGCCTGCTTTTGGTGCTAAAAATGGGTGAGAGAGTAGAGAGAGAAAGGGGGTCCCAGGATTGGAGACTCCAAATGGACAAATGCTTCCTGCATAGGTGGACATGGTGGGTGCAGGGCATGAGTTAATGTTAGTAGGATGTGACTGTGTGACTAGGAGTATTCTCTGTGTGGGTCATGGCTATGTGTGATTATGACCGTGTGTTTTCTTTATGGGACACTGCTGTGCATGCAGTTAGGTGCATTCTTTGTGTGTGACAAGGCTGTGTGTGTGAGAGAGACTAGGTGTGTTCTTTGTGCACATACAAAGTTACTGTGTAGATTAGGCTTGTGTGTGATGTGGATGGTTATATGATGAGATTTTGTGTGAGACATTACTGTAGGTAATCAACACATGTGTGTAAGTACATGTGTGTGAACATGTGTGTCCTCTCTTTGTGTGTTTATTCAAACAAACATCCAGGCATAGATTCCTTCTGTCTGCCAAACTGTCTCACATACACAGTAGGTTCCTTAGTGGCAGAGATGATTTTATTGTCATTGTTATAAACTTCTTGGAGCCCGCTTCATTCCTACACGTTACTCTCACTTCTCTGGAAAGAGCAGAGACACAATCCCAGGAGCCAAGTTTAACCAAGAATTCCTCTCACTTCTTCTTTAGGGAGTAAAAGAACATTAAAGGGCCCTTGAGGGAGAAGGCAGGACTTAATCGCCAGGAGCACGTGCCTTCTCCAGTGGGAACCCTGTTGGGGCATTCACTCCTATTACTAGTTGTCCAAAGCCCTTGTGTGCCACTGAGAGAGCCACATTCAACTGGTATGTGTATGCACGTGAGCAGTGTTCATGGAACAAGTGAAGTTGAAAACAAAGGGCTCCTTTGGAAGTTTCATAAATAACGCAGAAATAATGGGCTCCAAGGAGCCACCATTTCACTTAATAAAAATGGTAAAAACTAAAATGTGGTTGGTTTTTATTTTTTGTTATTATTTTTGTTAAAATGTTTTCTTTATAGGTTGTGAGTTTCTGATGCAGCAGCATAGCTTTGCCATGATCTCATCGTCCTGTATAATTGAACACAGTCCATCTGAAATGGCAGCTTTTTGTTTTGAAACGAAAGCTTTGAGAGCAAAGCCAAGCTTGGGTTCTTGTGGGGGAGCAGCTGCTGGGTCCAGCTCAGGGACAGAGCCGCTTTTGTGAGCTTGGCTAGATGGGTTCCAGTTTGAGAACGTGATGTGTGTGGGGTGTGTGTGTGTGTGTGTGTGTGTGTGTGTGTGTGTGTGTGTGTGTTGTCATGTGGGTATACATGCACACAAATTCATTCATGCAGACATAGAACTGCATTGTTTGTTGTTCCTTGCGTGCTGTCCACCTTGATTATTAAGACAGTGTATCTCGGTGGCCTGGAATCTGTTGAGTTGGCTATCCTGGCTGGCCAGGAATCCCTAGAGATCTGCCTGTCTCTGCCTTCCCAGTACTGGGATTCTTAGGGCATGCTATCACGGTCAAGTTCATTTACATGCTGCTGGGGATCCAACTCTGATCTTTAATGTTTGTAAGACAAACAACTTACTGAGTGAGCTATGGCCCCAGCCTTACAACTGGGCCTTATACCACCTTCCTATGCTGTTTCTACCCAATGCTGGAGAGTCTCCACAAATGAGAGTGGATAGCCATGGACCCATTCCCACATGTCTTACGTGATTTGCCAATGCATCTCTGTCTCTGCCCCACTTTCTTTGGACTGAGACTCCCAGACAATATCTGTGCATTGGGGGCCTATCTCTATGACTCTCCTCGTTGCCATGGTAAGATGCTCTGCAAAGGCAATTTAAGGAAGAAAGTTTTTGTTTTGGCTAACAGCTTGAGGGTTCAAGACGTCATCATGGTGGGGAAAACTCACCTTCCACTTCATGAGGCAGAAGCATGGGGCCGCTGGTCACATGACTTCTGTTGCCAGAAAGCAGATAGAGACGCATGCTGGGGTCCTGCTTGTTTCTTCTTGTTTACTCACTCCAGGACCCCAGCCCATGGAGCAGTGGAGCACACATTTCAGAGGCAGGGTCTTCCCATTTTAATTAACATCATCTAGAAAAGTTCTTTACAGACTGGCCCAGGGGCCAGTCCTTTTGATGATTCTAGATCAACATTGACCATCACAGATGTCCCATGTGAAAGACTTTCCAGGATTTTTCATCATCATCTGGTTTGAGACGCAGACTTGAGAGGAACTGGCCTGAGTTCTCAGGTCAAACAACCTGCCTGTTGCCCTAGCCTGTGGCCATGAGTTTGTGAATCCAAGGCTAACATTCACTTCAAACTCACTTTTCAGCTACACCAAAGGCCTGAATATGAGGGTGAGAGGTGAGTTGCTAACCTACTACAAACATTGCTTTCAAACTTAACTCTCAAAATCTGGGTTTTAGGGATGCAGGTGAGGCTGAAACCTCACAGTAAAAAACAAAACAAAACATTGTTTCAGAGCCAATTTAGCATGGGAATAAGCAAGAGCATGCAAGTTGACCTCTGTGGTAAGAGGTCAGACATTGGACTTTGGGACTCTCTTGTTTTGATGCTTGGTCCCGTCATTTGCCAACTTTTCTGCCTTCACCCTCTGCCCCACTGTGGCTCATCTGTTATGCCAGGATGATGTTGTCTCTCCTGCATGGCTTGGCAGTGTGATTAAAAGGTTATAACCTCCATATAGACTTAGGACAGCATCTCAAGTGATGACACTCATCCAATCATTCTTACCCCCTGACTATACTGGCCTGAAGGATTCTAAATATCTAAAGGCTGGGGAGTATCCTGCATAGCTCAGAGTACTGAACCTGTCGGTCATGTAAGCAACATGGGTTAAACTTAGCCTTCCTAAGACCATCTCAGAGTAGGAATCGCTTGACGATATGCGAACCCGTGAGGTGTTTAGAGCCTTCTTTGTTGGGTTTTGTCTTTCTTGGTATTAATTCTGTCTCTTTTGACTTTCTATACTGCAGGTTCCCTGGCTACTCTCTGTGATCCTCACCTCTAAACCCTCCATTTTGTCCACTACTGGCTCATGTTCTTACTGCACTTTCTGTGCATTCCCCAACTCAGTCCTGCTTACTTTCATGCCTCTGTGTCATTGAATTTGTTTTCACAGAGCCTAATGGCCACCAAATGGCCAAACTTGAACAATGACTTCCTTCCCCTTTTACTTTATGTCGTCTGTATAAATTTGCAATAGATCACAAGCTCCACGCGGGGAACAACTTTGTCTCACTGTTAAATTCCTTGTGCTTGGACAGTCTTGTCACATTGTACATACTCAGCAGGCACGTGTTACAGCGCTAAATTTGTGTCACCTACCTCCTTGACATCTCATTTTTAAAAAAATATTCCAGCTGTAACCACTAAAGCACTATTGTGCTGGGTGGTTTTAGATGGTGACTGGCCTCAACCTAGAGTGGGGTATGGTCTTGATGGTTAATTGACCCAGCCAGTCGTGGTAACACTACTCCCTAGGCAGGAGCTCCTGAACAGTATAAGAACAAAGCAAGCTGGATGAGCCAAGCAGGCCTCATGGGTGCATTTGTTTCTTTGTCCTTGGGTATGACGTGACTAGCTGAGTGCCTGCCTTGACTTTCCCTCCTGGATGGACTTCAGCCTAAAGTTGTAAGCTGAATAAACCCTTTTTTCCTTAAGCTGCTCTTGGTCAAATTATTTTATTACAGGAATGGAAGTAAAATTTAAACAACTGCATTCTTTACTTCTGGAAATTATTATTTTTTTACTTTTCCCCATCTTTTTTGTTACATGTTGGTACTGTAGAATTGAAGTCTCAGTCTTTTCTCTCACAAGTTGTCAGGGGTACATTTCACAACGTAGAAGTCACCTTACCTTGCCTATATCTATGCAGACTATTTCCTGTCTTCATTCTAGTCAAGTTCATCTTCACACCTTTAGACAATTTAGTCAATTAATCACTGAGTGCCTTGACATTTCCTTGGCATTTAAGAAAGTATCCAAAGTGAAACTATGGTGGGTTTTTTTTTTTGTGAGACCTTTGCATTGAGAATGTGAAATTAAAATATATGTAATTAGTTGGATGCCCAAATAGTGTTATCACAAATGTTAATTTGGAGGGCACTTCATGTGTGTGTTTATGCTGATGATAAATGAGCCTCACAATGATAAAAAATGATTTTGTTCAGAAATGAAACAAGTTGAGCATGTGATATGTCTACTTACAAAAGAACCACATTCTCTAAATAACTGGTATGATGTCATCTGATGGTAATGAGGCCAGAGTTAGTCAGAGCTCAGAAACTGTCTTTATTGTCCTCAAATCACAAACCAACATGAAATTGTTTGGTGATGATTTATTCTTGAGTCTCAGGGTAAAAATGCCTAAAACAAAGACTAGCCACTCTTATTCTTTTCAGGGGAGCAACTGATATCCTATTGCTAGCTTGAAATCTACCATTTAACCTCAGAGTCTCCTTGGTTCTCTGGGGTACAGTAGAACCCAAGACTTTTGCAGTTGCAAATGGCAACTCTTGTGCACTCGATGGAGTCTAAAGTGGGACCCAAAGAAGAAGTCTCTTTTGGTGTTGTATCTTGCTGGATTGTTCTGGTCTTTGTGTGCCATAGGAGACAGAAACAATGAAGTCCTACCCATTGTTCCTGTGTGACTTTCTCCTTTGTGCCTCCTTTTCTTTCCTTTTAGACTAAATCTTTACTTCCTGCCTGGTTCACTGTAAGTGATTACTGAATAGTATCACTGAGGGCACTGTCATGATCTGTCCTCAACCCATCTTCATGTCACTTAGAGTGTGACCCATTGAGAGACAGCTCTAGATTCATCACTCTCCTCTTTGCCATCCTACAGCTACTCTTCTGGCCAGACTGCCAAGTTCTCATGGTGTTCTCGGGTCAGAGAAGAGTCGGCCTCTGTATCTTCATTAGTGCCACCTCTTGTGCCTGACCCTCCCCATAATCATGGCCAGTAGTCCCTGCACTTGACCAAGGATCAGATTCTTGAAGGTGTGTCCAACCTTTCATCATTGTGACACTCTGTGGCCATCTACAATGTTCACAGCTGAGAACTATGCAATGACATCATATAAAACAAAGCTTATAGTTGTCTAATTAAGTCTATGATTCTGTGGGCTGGTGAGATGGCTCAGAAGTTAAGAACAGTTGCTGCTCTGCCATGGCATCTGAGTTTGATTCCCAGCACCTATATCAGGGAGCTCACAAGCCTGGATCTCCAGCACCAGGGAGATCTGACCCCATTGATCTCCATAGACACCTGAAGTCACATACACATCATCCACGCACATATATACATACTTTTCCTTTTAATTTATGATTTTGTGCTATGTTGGTCCACAGATTAGACACACTTGAAAAGCGATTGAAAACACAGTCTCATATGATCCTTGCATGGACCTAAAGTGAGCCAGGCATGATGGTACACACCTGTAATCCCAGCTATGGGAAAGCTGAGGCAGGCATATGTAGGTTGATGCCATTATGCAGGTGAGGGCTGGCAAAAATTAGATCAAGGCCATGATTGGACAGTAAAAGAATAAGGCGGGGACTAAGTTTTTATAGGGAAGGAGAGAAGGAAAAGGAAGGAGAGTCAAAATGGAGACTGAGGATGACCCAGATCCAGGTGGTCCTGAATTGCCAAGGTAGCTGGGATGGATTTCTCTAGGCAAATTTATCTTAGCCAGGTGGGAGGTTTTTATCCTTATCAATTGTTGTAAGTTTATTGTGTGGATGTATTGTACATTGAGTATTTAACATATAAATCTGGTTGTTGGGTTACAGTTTGTTGAGTCTTGATATTACTGGGTAGCAGGGACCCAGCTGGCCAGGGTTGGCCAGGGCTAGCCAGGGTGACTAGCAATGGGAGTGGAGAGACTGCTGTGATCAGAAGATAGCTAGGCTAGAGTGGCATGTCTCTTTGAAGCCAGCTGCCACTGAGATAAATTAAGGTTAGTTTTATATGGCCCTACAGTGCCAGAATTAACACCAGGGAGTGACTGCCTGGATTCAAGAGTACCAGGGGCCCATCGTGGAGCGCTGACACATTTGTGCCCCTTTTCTAATACTACCACAACAGGCATATCCAGGGCCAGCCTGGCAACTTAGTGAGAAAGGATTGTATGTTCCATGCTGCAGCGTATAGATCTGGGTTCAGTCTACAGCAATGAAATGATAGAATAACTTGCCTACCCGATAGATTTGTAAAAGCAAATATCAGAATATTTGAGCAACTTGTTCAAAGACACTCAATAGCAAGGGGGACATGTTAGAGTTTGAGCTTGGGTGTACCTAATAACAAAGGTGGTACCACTTCCAAATGATTGGAATCATCTTGACGGTCCTCTCATCTCTTACTGCTTCTGAGCTTTAGCCTGTACTGTTCCCTTTGCTCCTTATCCCTGTCTGTGGTCCACTTATACTCCTTCTCTGATACGTGAATGGGTGGATCTGATGTACCTCTGAGGCTTTTCTTCTGTCAATGGTTCAGTTCTCTCCTAACAGGCAGCATTCTACGTGGTGGAGTTAGGACTATTTCTCTCTCTTTGCTTCCTACTGAGATCAGAATGGTCCGTGCTCTTGGCAGTAGGCCTGTCTTAAGGGAGATGATTGATAATCATTCATTCCTTCTGGTGGTCAACATGGAATTTTTAAATAAGACTGGAAAATGACTTGTTCTTATGGATTCTACCCTCTGGTGTGGGGAAAGAATCCTGTGTGCACATTAGACCCTTCCTCCGTCCTCATTACTGTAACCCTGCTCATGGGGTGGGATGCTGGGAGTGGTGGTGGTTCGTTTTATACTCTTACAAACAGATGTTAACTTCCGTGGCAGCCATCTGCTCCCTGACATTGCCACCCCAAGGTATACATCCTATCGGTAGGGCACAGTGGCTTATATTTCCTTGTTTGCTTACCAACCCTGTAAACTCCTCTGCATTGAGCACCTATCTTCTGAATGCTGGGATTTTTCCCTCCTCAGTCATCTCCACCAGCCTGCCACACATCAGATGTTTATAGCAAAAATTGTCTAAGCTTGCCAATGACAGATTGGATGCAGGGCTAGAGAGCTCCAACATGTTCTTCTAGGATAGAAAGACTTGTTTAAGCCACGACGTCCTTGATATTCAATTTGCTTATCTGTGAGATGAACAGAGTAGACCATTCTGACATTGATGGTGGTATACATTTCTGTCTCCAAGAATCTCATGAAAACTCTTCAACGGATACAAAAGGTCTACTCGCTCATTTGGCAATTGTTTATTGAACTGCATTCCCGGTGTTATCATGCTGGGAAGAAAGCAGCAGGAAAAACAGCCTTGAATCTCACCAGGCTTCCACTTCTGCTTTGGCTGAGGGAGGGGAGGTCATTGGAAAGATGAATATCAGCTGTGTTAGAGGTGAGAACAGCAGAGGCTGACAGCTGGGCTCGAGCATGTAAGGGATGCCCGTGAAAACGGACGGGGATTCCCTTACATAAGATGAACCAGGCTGTCTTCTCCACACGCCCCACCCTGTAATAGCAGCCTGCGCTTGTCCAAAGACAGAAGGAACAGTCCTGTGTAGCCCTTGTGAGAGCCTAACGTGACAGCAGAGCTCTTAAGGAAGTGAGCACTGTCACGGGCGGCAGCTACTCCAGGATCTTGCAGTTGAGGGTCACATGCCCTGCCATGCATCTCACACCCTTCTTCAGCATCAGCAGATTCAAACCTAGATCTAGGGAAATCCATATTTCATTCCCAAGAGGATAGAATTGGATCGGCTAATATCCCAGTGGCATCTTCAACCCATGTCACAATCTGTTGAGTCCAGGGGAAGGAGATATTTTCGTGACACAAAATCCTCTCCTTGGAAATATGTTTTCTTTCTTGCCAAACATCACATGATCAGTGGTTTATGGGTGCCAAATATCAACATGAAAACCTGGAAGGAATGTGTCCCCTGCCTCCTGCAGCTGAGGATGCCTCTGGACCATCCTCTGTCGTAATCCTCCTTCATCCACCACATTGCTGAGGTGGAGTCTGCCGTGGGAAAGTCACTAATGGACTTGGACATTCTTATTTTTACTTCAGGGTTTTTTTTTTCAGAGAAAGTATTATAATTAGTTTTAACTGTCAGCTTGACACAATCAAGACAACCCCTCATCAAAATACTCATAAGCCATTCTTTGAAGGGACTCTCCATGAGATCGTGTCTTGCTCATGTGAGCCATGGTAATTGACGTAGGAAGATTTGCCCACTGTAAGTGATGCCATTCCTTAGGCAGTGGGATTCCCGAGCTATATGAGTGGATAAAGAGGCCGAAGACAAGCCTGCATGCATGAATTTATTGCTGCCTTCTGACTGTGCGTGGAATGTAATCAGCTGCTTCAAGTTCTTCGTGCTGTGACTTTTCTGCTATGATCGATGCAATGTGGAATTTTAAGCCAAATACACCCTTTCCCCGCTAATTTCCCTTTGTCAGTTTTTTTTTAAATCATAGTAACAGACAAATGAGTGAAGATAGAGTCCAAGATGAAATAGAACTTCTTGTCAAATTTATTTTCGCTTTGCCTTCTCTTTGGTCTACATGGAGTTTCTCAGCCATTCAAAATAGTGGTGAGGATGTTAGAGTCACCTTTAATTTGGTGAAGCTGACCAACAAAACTTGCCTTCCAATCGCTCAGCAGTGCAGTAATAGAGGTCAGTTTTGACAGCTCCCAGGTGTGTTCGTCCTGTGACCCTACACTGAAACTCCAAATAAAATGAGGTAAAAGGAAACTGTATCAGGAAGAATCGAAGAGCCCCGTGTGTCTTATGCATTGCAAAGGAAGGCTGTTTGAACAGCCCAGCCCTGTGAGCTTGGGATCACACTTACATCTCTGGCTGCTTCCACTGAGGAGAAGCTGCAAGCTCAGCATCCTGCTCATCACTATGTAAAGGGCAACGGTTACAGAAGGAGGCATTTTCCCCATTCACTTACCATTGAAATGTTTCAGGCACGTGTGTGTGTGTGTGTGTGTGTGTGTGTGTGTGTGTTTTCTGTCCAGAACAAATGAGTGAGTGGCCTTCTCACTTTGCAACATCCTAACACAAACTCCTACCTTTGTGATTTTCTACCTTAGCTTACCATCACCATTATAAAATACCATAGAAAAGGAATTTGAAGAGGGTGAAAAGTTTATTTTATGCCACAGTTTAGCTCAAGACTTTGATTTTGGACCTGCAGTGAGGTGAGGCTGAGATACTCACTATCTAATATACTAATGGAGGAGACTGCTTACCTCTTGGTGACCAGAAAAGGAGGGGGGGAAGGAGGGAGGGAGGGAGGGAGGGAGGGAGGGAGGGAGGAGAGAGAGAGAGAGAGAGAGAGAGAGAGAGAGAGAGAGAGAGAGAGAGAGAGAGAGAGATATCTCCTATGGGTTAGGGAACCAAACCTTTAGTACAATGGCCTTTGGGAGAACACTAAGATCAAAACTCTAGTAATGTTTATAGTTTATTTCTGTTTGAGCCCAAGAATGGAGCAGGTGAAGTTAAATCAACTGACAACCACTTTATTTCCCAGTGGTATCTGGGGAAGAGAAGGGGACAGGGAGAGGCAATTGAAAGTTCTGCATTAAAATTGTGGGGAGACATAAATACTGATTAGTCTGTTGGGTGGCAGGTCACATATTGAGTGTGTCACAAGCTCTATGTTTTATTCTTGTCAAAATTCTCTTAGGTAGGTAAGTTATCACCCCATCCCACAGATGAGAAAACAGGCAGAAAAATGATTAAATAACTCACTCAAAGTCAAGTACTTACTGAGTAGAGAGCAGTGAAGGAACCTGGCTGGCTCCAGTGCTTAACCTCTGTGTCTCACCATCGCTGTGAATGGTTCCTGTAGACCTCAGGATGGCTGGCTTGCGGCCCAATTCAGTTCTTCTGCAGATCTCGGGAGCTTAATTATTCCCTGGGCAAACTACATTGGAGAGAGACGGCAAGAGATAGCAGTAGGCTACAGGACAGATTAAGACTATCTTTTCCAAAAGCAATAGAATATTTAGTTTTAGGTTCTATTTGGATATATATAAGTGTGTGCCCGTGTGTGTGTGTGTGTGTGTGTGTGTGTGTGTGTGTGTGTGTGTGTGTGTGTGTGTCCAAGTGTTTGGATGCACATATATGTGCATGCATATAAAAGATCACCTCAAGTTCATACCTCAAGTGCGTTCCACTTTGCTTTTTTGGGACAAAAATCTCTCAATGGCCTGGAGTTTTCTGTTTCAGGTAGTCGGGCTGGTCAGCAAGCCCTGGGCATCTGCATGTCTGCCTCCCCAGTCTGGGATTAAAAGTGTGTGGCACCATGCTCGGCTTTGTACATGAGTATAGAAACTCCGACTCAGATCCATACACATGTACACATGTATAAAAAAACACTTGCTGACTGAGTAACTTCGTGTGTGTGTGTGTGTGTGTGTGTGTGTGTGTGTGTGTGTGTGTTATGTCGTAGGATGGCATTATTCACATAATAGAAATTTCATTAGCTCTTGTCTTTAGATATACTACGTGATGGTGGTGGCTAGAAGAGGATTCCTTTGGTCATTGGCTCCTAGTGTCATCCCAAGGTAACCAGGAGTGTGGACA